>NC_045451.1:13763591-13949331 GCF_002776525.5 Piliocolobus tephrosceles
AACTGTGACTTGAAGTCTCCTGGAGTCTCTGAGATGTTGTTCAGGGTCTGCTAGATGCTCCCTTTTTGACTACATATGTGTGTAAGATTGTATTTTCTTTGTATTCTTCAAACCAAGCAGTGTATCTTAGCAAACTGAGTGCAGACCCAAATATGAGAATCCTACTTTGTTATTAAGTTAGACATTAGATTTGCAAAAGTGTTAAAAAGCATCAAATATCATTGCTTTTGCTTTCACAAATATTACTTTACCTAAAATATTTATATCCTCAGTAGTCTTTAAAAATAAAAAAGGTCCTTGTCCTTATGAGCTCATTATCTAATATAAAGTATTTTAATCACTCATGTGACTTTATGTTATATTATTAATGCTTTTTGAAGTCATAATCTAGAAAGTCAGAATTTCACAGAGAAGAATTTGTTTTTGTTTCATTTGGAATGTTACATTAGAAGCCTGAATTTGTTAATTACCTGTTACAGGTCTATTTCTACAAATCAAAGATTTTTAACGTGGATGCATCTAATTTCTGATTTCCAGGTTTGTTGTTATCGCTGTTTGTTTGTTTTGCATTTTTTATATGCAGAATTTTGAACAAATTTATGGGGAAATATATATATACATAATATCATTATGTATATATAAATTACTTTATATAAATTATATATTCATTTGTATTTTACTTGCTTATACATTACTATAAAAGGAGGGGAGTAAAATTTAAGTAAAATCAAGCAACTGGAAAAAGGCAGTCTCTACAAACATTGCATAAAATATTTTATATTTTTACACTTGATCTTAGCCAAAAGGCCAAGAAGCGATATATTTTATATTTTTATTTGACTGATAATATAATATTTTTCATTTCACTTTCTTAATAATGTTCTTTGATAGCAACAATTTTTAATATTGATAAAGTCCAATTTATCTTGTTTTCTCTTTTTGCTCACACATTTGATGGCATACCTAAGATTCTATTGTCAAAGTCAAGGTCATGAAGATTTGCTCCTTTGTTTTCCTTGAAGAGTTGAAATTATTTATATATATTAGTAATGATATTATATATAAATAATGATATTAATGCATGCTTAAAGACAGTTTTATATATATGTGTAAATATATAGTTGTCTTAACCATGTTAAGTATGCAATTTAATATCATTATTTGTATTCACAATATTGTGCAGCTGTCATCACTATCTATTTTCAAAACTCTATTAACTGCCCAAACAGAATCTCTGTGACCATTACAAAATTACTCCATTCCTCCCTTTGCCTGTACCTGATACCTCTAATTTACTTTCAGTCCTTATGAATTTAACTATTTCATACAAATGGAAACATACAATATTTGTCCTTTGTGTGTGGATAATTTCATTTACCCAAATGTTTTCAAAGTCCATCCATGGTGTAGCATTTATCAGAATTTCATTCATTTTTAAAGCTAAATAATATTCCATTACAAGTACACACCACTTTTTGTTTATCCATTCATTTGTTGTTGGACACTCAGGTTGTTTCTACCTTTTGACTACTGTAAATAATTCTCCAGTGAATATTGTTGTACAAGTAACCGAGTCTCTGTTTCTAATTCTTTTGGATATATGCCTAGAAATGAAATTGCAAGGTCATATGATAATTCTGTCTTTAGTTTCCTGAGGAACGGCCAAGCTATTTTTTATAGCAATTGCATCACTTTTCATCTCACCAGCAATGTATGAGGGTTCTGATTTCTATACATCTTTGACAACACTGGTCCCCCACTCCTTTGGTGCTGCCATTTTTTTTTTTTGAGACGGAGTCTCGCTCTGTCGCCCGGGCTGGAGTGCAGTGGCCGGATCTCAGCTCACTGCAAGCTCTGCCTCCCGGGTTTACGCCATTCTCCTGCCTCAGCCTCCCGAGTAGCTGGGACTACAGGCACCCGCCACCTCGCCTGGCTAGCTTTTTGTATTTTTTAGTAGAGACGGGGTTTCACCGTGTTAGCCAGGATGGTCTTGATCTCCTGACCTCGTGATCCGCCCGTCTCGGCCTCCCAAAGTGCTGGGATTACAGGCTTGAGCCACCATGCCCGGCCTGGTGTTGCCATTGTTATAACCATCCTAGAAAAGGTACGAAGTGGTATCTTCTGGTTTTGATTTGCATTTTCCTTGGACTAATGGTGTTGAGAACCTTTTCATGTGCTTAGTGGCTATTGATGTGTATATTCTCTAGAGAAAAGCCTTTGCCTATTTTTTAATTGGGTTACTATTTCCTTGTAGACAAATTCTAGTAGTTCTTTGTTGATTCTGGATATTAAACCCTTATCAGATAAATGATTTGCAAATATTTTCTCCCACCATACAGATTTTCCTTTCACTTTCTTAATAATATTCTTTGATCACAAAATTTTTACTATTAAGTCCAATTTATCTTGTTTTCCTCTTTTTGCTCACACATTTGATGGCACACCTAAGATTCTATTGTCAAAGTCAAGTTCATGAAGATTTGCTCCTTTGTTTTCCTTGAAGAGTTATGATTTTAGGTCTGATATGTAGGTCATTGATCCATTTTGAGGATATCAAGTTGTATGATAGTGGGATACATTTTATTATACGTGGTACGGTATGACCATGGTTTGATAGAGATATCCAACATATTCTTTTGCATGTGGATCTAGTTGTCTCAGCCATATTTTTGAAGAGACTGTCTTAGTCTACTTTCTGCTGCTGTAACAAAATACCACAGATTGGATAATTTATAAATAGTAGATGGTTACTTGCTTCACATTTCTGGATGTTGGGAAGTCCAAGAGCATGGCATTGGCAGATGATAAGGGCATTCTTGCACATTATCCCATGGGGAATAGGTAGGCAGGGACGTGAGACAGAGAGACACAATGGGTCCCAATCCATCCTTTTTTTAGGAGCCCACTTCCACAATAACTAACCCATTCCTGAGATAATAGCATTAATCAATTCATGAGAAAAGAGTACTCATGACCTATCTAGCTTTTAAGGGTCTCACCTCTGAAGACCATTACAATGGGAATTTAAATTTCAACATGAGTTCTTCTTCTATTTATTGGAAAAGGAACTTTGGGCCTTTGCCAATAATAAGTTGGCCATAAATGTAAGGTTTTATTTCTTGACTTTCAATTTTACTTCCTTGGTTTATATGTCTTTCCTTATACCAATACCTTACTGTTTTGGTAACTGTAGTTTGTACTAGGTTTTGAAATTGAAAAATATAAGAACTATGACTTATTCTTCTTTTTAAATATTAGGCTTGCTACTTGGGTCCCTTTGCAATTTTGTATGGATTTAAAAATCAGATTTTTCATTTATGCAAAAAAGGATGTTGGTATATTGATAGGTTTGGGGTTGAGTCTATATATAGATCATTTTGGGTAATATTGATTGACATCTTAATAATATTAAGTTTTCTAATTGAGAAAACAGGATACATTTCTTTTTTAAATAAAAAGTTTTTAATTTCTTTCACCATTTTTCTTGTAGTTTTCAGGGTACAAATCTTTCTTATCTTTGACGAAATAGGTTCTTAAGTCTTTTACTATTTTAGATGCTGCTATAAATAGCACTTTTTTCTTAATTTCCTTTTTGGTTTGCTCATTTCCAGTGTATAAATACACATTTGATTTTTGGATATAGAGTTTCTATCATGCATTTTGCTTTTGTTTATTAGCTATAAGTGTGTTTTTGTTTTGTTTTGTTTTGTTTTTTTTTACTTACAGTGTAGTCTTTAAGGTTTTTCATATATAAGATGATTATATCTGCACACAGAGAAAATTTTAGTCCTTTCCAATTTGAATGCTCTTTGTTAATTAGTTAATTTACTTAGTTTTGGCTAAGTGCCCTTCCTAGGACTTCCAATGCTATGTTAATTGAAGCAGTGAAAGTGGACATTCTTGTCTTATTTCTGAAAATGTTTCAGTCCTCCCACATTGAATACGCTATTAGCTGTGGATTTTTTATATATGGCCTTTATCATAATGAGGGAGTTTCTTTCTATTCCTAGGTTGGGTATTTTTTTTTATATTGAAAGAATGTTCAATTTTGTCAATTTTTTTGTGTTCAATTGAGATTATTGTGCATTTTTTTATTCCATTAATATTTTGTATTCCATTAATTGATTTTTGCTTTTGAAACACAATTGTATTCTTGGGATTAATCCCACCTAGTCATGATTTATAATCCTTTTAATATGCTGTTGAATTCAATTTGCTAATATTTCTTTGAGGCTTTTTGCATCTCTACGCATAAGGGATATTGACCTGTGGTTTTCTTTTCTGGTGATGTCTTTATCTCATTTTTGTATCTGAGTAATGCTGGCCTCTTAGAATGAGTTAGGAAGTGTATCCTCCTTTTCAATTTTATGGGAAACCTTGAGAAGTATTGGTGGTATTTGTTTTTTAAATATTTGGTAGAATTCATTTGGTAAAACCACTGGTTCTTTTTCTTGTTAGGAAGTTTTTGACTACTGTTTCAATGTCTTTTTACAAAATGGTTGAAAATTTCTGTTCTTTCTTGAGTCAATTTAGGTAATATGTATGTTTCCAAAAGATTGCCTATTTATTCTAGGTTTTATAATTTGGTAGTGTAAACTTGTTCATAATATTATTTTACAATCCTTTTTATTTCTGTAAAGTTGATAGTATAGTCAACAGTTTTATTTCTGATTTTCATCACTCTAGCTAAAAAGTTGCCAATTTTGTTGATGTTTTCAAAGACAAGACTCTCTATTTTACTTATCTCCACTCTAATATCTATTATTTCCTTCCTTCTTCTAGCTTTAAGTTTAGCTTGCTCTCTTTTTATAGTTTCTCAAAATGTAAAACTAGGTTCTTAATTTGAGATCTTTCTTCTTTTTCAAGGTTTGCGTTCATAATATAAATTTCCCTTGGTATTGCCTTTACTCAAACATATGAGTTTTGATATGCTATGTTTTTATTTTCATTTTTCTGTAAGTATTTTTTAAATTTCTCTTGTGACATTTTTCTTTGACTTATTGGTTTTGAGTACATTATTTTATTTCCCTGTATTTGTGAATTTCCTAGTTTCCCTTCCGTTATTGATATCTAGCTTCATATCCTGTGGTCAGAAAAGATAGATTATATTATTTCAATTTTAAAAATTATGTTTATTATTATTTTTTCAGTTCCAGGGTACACATACAGGACATGCAGGTTTTTTACGTAGGTAAACCTGTGCCATGACGGTTTGCTGCACCTATCAACCCATCACCTAGGTATTAAGCCCAGTGAGTTTTGTTCCCCTCCCTCTGTCCATGTGTTCTCATTGTTCAGTGCTCACTTATAAATGAGAACACACAATGTTTGGTGTTCTGTTCCTGCATTAGTTTGCTGAGGATAATGGCTTCCAGCTTCATCCATGTCCATGCAAAAGACAAGATCTCATTTCTTTTTATGGTTGCATAGTATTCCAAGGTGTACCACACCTTCTTTATCCAGTTTATCATTGATGGGCATTTGGGTTGATTCTATATATTTGCTATTGTGAATAGTGCTGCAATGAGCATACACATACGTGTACCTTTATAATAGAATAATTTATATTTCTTTGAGTATATTCTCAATAATGGAATTGCTGGGTCAAATGATATTTCCGGTTCTAAATCTTTGAGGAATCTCTACAGTGTCTTCAACAGTAGTTGAACTAATTTCCATTCCCATCAACAGTGTAGAAGTGTTCCTATTTCTCTGCAACCTTGCCAGCATCTGTTGTTTCTTGACTTTTTAATAATCTCCCTTCTGACTGGTGTGAGATTGTATTTCATTTGCATTTTTCTAATAATTGTTTTGTGACCTATTTGATCTATCCTACAGAATGTTCCATGTGCACCTGAAAATAAGGAGTGTGCTGCTACTGTAGGATGTTTTATATAGATCTGTTAGGTCTAGTGGGTTCATAGTATTGTACAACTTATCTATTCTCTTATTAATCTATATATAGATGTTTTATCCATTATTGGAAGTGGTGTATTGAAATTTCCAACTGTTGTAAAATTGTCTAATTTTCCCCACTTTTTTTTTTTAATTTGCTTCATATATTTTGGGAGCAGTTTTATTTGGTACATATGTTTTTGTTATACCTTTCTGAGAAGTTGAAATTGTTATCAATATGTAATGTCCTTCGTTGCATGTAACCTTTTTTTCACATACAGTTTGCTTTGCATGATATTGGTATAGTCACCTCAGCTCTCTTTTGATTATTATTTGCATATAATACCATTTTCCATTCATTCACTTTTAATCTATTGTGTCCTTGGATCTAAAATGAGTATCTGAGAGACAGTGTGTAGTTGTATCATGTTATGTTTTCTTTTAAAATAACCCATTTACATTTAAAGCAATTACTGATAAGGAAAGACTTATTTCTACCTTCTGTCATTTTATTATTTGTTTTCTTTATGTCTTATAGTTCTTTTTCTTTCATTCCTTCCATTCCTGCATTCTTCTATGTTTAGCTGATTTTTTTTAGTAAACTCTGTTGATTCTCTTCTCATTTCCTTCTATGTATATTTTTAAAACATTTTATTTGTGGTTTCCATGGGGATTACATTTAAAATCCTAAATTTGTAACAACTTGATTTAAATTGATATCAACATAACTTCAATAGCATACCAAATTTACATATGTCTACAGCTCTGTCTTTTCACCCTGTATGCTGTGGTCACACATTTATATTTTTATACATTTGAGTCCAATAGTAGAGATTTATAATTATTTTTATGCATTTGTCTTTTAAATCCTGTAGATAATTTTTTAAAAATTTACTTCTTTCTTACTTTTACTGGGAATGAGATATCATAATTTTCTGTAATCTCATTTTTGTAACACTACTTTGTAATTTGAGAAAAATCAGGCACTCTGGATTTAATTTATTTTCACAAGTTTTTAAATAGATAAATAAATAGATAAAATATTAACACAAGAATAGTACTATTAAGAAATGGTGGAAAATTATAGTACTAATTTTCCAAATGAAGAGGTGTTTTATGCCTTAGTTTCTCTGATCAAATTAGTAATATAATGCTGTCTATTTAAAAGAGAAATTAGCCTCATCTGTAGACTAAGATAATCCTTTCATTCTAAATTTTCTGATATATGTTACAATTTATTGAGATTTAAATATTATTATTACTATTATTATATGATGATCAATATTAAAATGTTATATTTATAAATGAAAAAGTTAAGTCATTATTTTATATTGTTTTTCATAAATAAATCTTTTTCTGGGGGGCTTAAACACTAAAGGCACATTCTAAAAGATTTTAAGGGCTAAGTCAGTATTTAAATCAGATGAGCATTCATGAATTTTGTAAAAATAAAAATCATATCCTCATTATGTAGTACTTTTATCTGCCATTTTTTCTCCCAGTCTATTAATAATTTTAATCTTATGATTATTCTTTTATTACTGTATGTTTGTCAGTAAATGTAGTCCCAGTTACCAGAAGGCTGCTAATACAATGAAAACTCAATTAAGTTAGTGTTTTTTCAAAAGAGGAATTCTCTTCTGATATTATTTTAGAATTGATAAGTACCAGTTGGTTGAACACTTACCTGAACACCTCCCCCAAAATAAAATTAATAGTATAAAACTTTGGCATAGTTCTCAAAAAAAACAAAAAAAAACAAAGGGTTTTATACATGCAAATACAGCCTTTAAAACTATTCAGCATTTAAAATGAATAATGCTATTAATTAGTGTTAAATAGAGAAATCTGTCTATTCAAACAAACCAGTTAGCTCGATCTGGTATAAAGTATATGTGTGCATCTATGAGCATCAGTGCTCAGCCCACTACAGCAGAGCAAGTCTAAGTCCTATGTCAGTGAATCTTGGCCAAAGCAACTAAGCTCAGCTTCAAATCTCTGCCTGATTCCAACACTCTGTTCAGAGATTGCAGCTTGAATAATCCTATGCATGTATAGAATTAATAGCATGGTTTGCCTCGTCATTCAGCATTGAGTGTACATGTAGGCATACATTCTGAAGTTAATTTGCATTTCTAATTGATAATTTATTTTAATGATTGCCTTTCAATGCTGACTATATGAGTTAACTCAAATGTATTGGAACATTATCCGAAGCATTTCCAAGTAAAATAACTTTGTATTCCATAAGAAATATATTATTGATATTTTTAATAATTATAAGGAAATAACTACCAGATCACACCTAATAATCTCAAAGTCACAATAAAGATGTAAATGATGCTTCTATTAAGCCTCTTCTCTTTATCTTTTCCAGTTATTAAAAGTAGTCAATATTTTAGGATTTTCAATCCTAATACTCAAGTAAAACATATTTAAATATGGTTTTGTATATTGATTTGTTAAGACTTTCAATGTCTCGATTTCCATTGCATAACAACTGAAATTTCACTTACTCATCTTTAACACAGTAACATTTTATCTCATTCATAATGTTTAGAGCTTTCTTAGTCTTTCCATTTGCATTGAGAGACATTTAAGACCTACTTGAAACGTCCATAAAATGGAATGGTCTGGAGCGCTTAGAAAGTGAGACATAGCCAGCCAGGTGCAGTGGCTCATGCCTGTAATCTCAGCACTTTGGAAGACTGAGGCGGACAGATCACGAGGTCAGGAGTTCAAGATCAGCCTGCCCAACATGGTGAAACCTCATCTCTACTAAAGATACAAAATTAGCCAGGTGTGGTGGCATGCACCTGCAATCCCAGCTACTGGGAAGGTGGAGGCAGAAGAATCGCTTGAACCCAAGAAGTAGAGGTTGCAGTGAGCCAAGATGGTGCCACTGCACTCCAGCCTGGGCGATAGATCAATACTCCATTTCAAAAAAAAAAAAAAGAGAAAGAAAGAAAGTGAGACATAGCTCACCATCCTCTTCAAGAATATGACCAAAATATGTTATAAGGAGCAGATGAAGTGCTCCATAGTGTGTATGGTAGAATAACCTGTATAAGTATTGTTATATGCCAGGCGCGGTGGCTCAAGCCTGTAATCCCAGCACTTTGGGAGGCCGAGACGGGCGGATCATGAGGTCAGGAGATCGAGACCATCCTGGCTAACACAGTGACACCCCGTCTCTACTAAAAAATACAAAAAAAAACTAGCCGGGCGAGGTGGTGGGCACCTGTAGTCCCAGCTACTCCGGAGGCGGAGGCAGGAGAATGGCGTAAACCCGGGAGGCGGAGCTTGCAGTGAGCTGAGATCCGGCCACTGCACTCCAGCCTGGGCGACAGAGCGAGACTCCGTCTCAAAAAAAAAAAAAAAAAAAGTATTGTCATATATGATAGTCATTAACCACACGTGGATTCTGAGGGTAACATGTGGCTACTTCAAACTGAGATGTACTCTAAGTGTAAAATACACTAATTTTAAAGACAATATTTAAAACATCAAATATCTCATTAGTATGCCTTATGTTGACTTGTTGAAAATATAGTATTTTACATATATTGAGTTAAATAACATGTATTATTAAAAGTGTTTACTTGCTTTTTGTTAATTTCGCTATTAAAAAATTAAGATCATGCATGTGGTGTACAAGTGTGTGTGCATTGTCTTCTATTGGATACACACTTAAATACAAGATAAAAGTTGGTCATATATCCAAATATTTGCATGTATATGTAAGAGAATCTTGGTGAGGATCTAGAAAAGGTTGGGGACTTAGTGAATTGGAGAGGTAGAAATACAAATAATTTTATTTGTACTCTAAATATGTTACCTTTGTAATCTTGTGATCTTTCCTTTTCTTTTCCTTTTTCTTTTCTTTCTTTTTTTTTTTTTTTTTTTTTTTGATGGAGTTTTGCTCTTTTTGCTCAGGCTGGAGTGCAATGGCGTGATCTTGGCTCACCTCAACCTCCTCCTCCCGGGTTGAAGCCATTCTCCTACCCCAGCCTCCTGAGTAGCTGGGATTACAGGCATGTGCCACCAAGCCCAGCTAATTTTATATTTTTAGTAGAGATAGGGTTTCTTCATGTTGGTCAGGTGATCCACCTGCCTTGACCTCCCAATGTGCTGAGATTATAGGCATAAGCCACCATGCCTAGCCTCTTTCTCTTTTCCTTTTTCTTTTCTTTTCTTTCTTTTTCTTTTTTCCCCCTTTTATTTTAAATAGATGTATCTGTGGGTGGATGGATGGATAGATGGATGGATGGACGGATGATAAGTGAATGGATAATGGATGGGAAGATAGACTAGCATGCCAGCAGGCAGACAGATAGATCAATAGCATGATAGAATGAAGAAAGAGAAAGAAGGACAAAGGAAAGAAAGAAAGAAAAAAAGAAAGAAAGAAAGAAAGGAAGGAAGGAAGGAAGGAAAGGGAGAAGGAAGGGAAAAAGGAAAAGAGAGAGAGGAAGAGAGGGAGGAATAAAGGAAGGGAGAGAAAGAAAGAGAAAGAGGAAGGGAAGAAAGAAGGGAGGAAGAGAAAAAAGAAGGGAGGAAGTGAGGAAGGAAGGAAAGGACACAAACTTTTATTGTAGTTTATGCACACCAGAGGCTTGTTCTCTCATTCTGTCTCTGGGCAGAAAGAATACAAAGACAGAGAAATCACCAAGGATCACTCTAAGAACACCTCGTTGTTGATATTACCTAATTTTGCACCTTGGCTGCAGTAATAGATTTATTTTCGCATCTTGGTTCTTGAAGACAAGCTCCACATGCTTTATCTTAAAATCAGTGACTGAGCTTCTGCCTCAGCACACATTGCAATGCCAAGTCTGTCTATGATAATGACTTGGTCTTTCTTTCTTTTGGGGAAAGAAGTTCTATCCAGATACTATATCTTCACGTTGTTGTCCTTCCTCTCAGTGACCAGATGCTTTTACATTTACATTCACCATGGGACTGGTGCTTAGACAGCTTCCTATCTGATATTAATTGACATAAAATCATTGTATGTGTAAGGTACATGTGATATTTTCATGCATACATTGTGTAATGATCAAATCAAGGTAATTAGGATTTCATCACCTCAAACATTTATCCCTTATTTGTGTTGAAAACATTTCAAATCTCTTCTAGCTATTTGAAAATATATAACAAATTATTAACTGTAGCCCACCCCACTAAACTATCAAACATTAGAATGTATTCCTTCTATCTAACTGTATTTTTGTACCTATTTACCAACTTGGCTTTATCCATCCTTTTCACTACCCTTCCCAGACTCTGATAACTACCTTTCTACTCTCTACCTTCATAGAATCAACTTTTTAAAGCTCCTGCACATGTAACATTTGCCTTTTTGTGCCTAACTTATTTCACTTAACACAATATCCTTCAGGTGTATCCATGTTGCTGCAAATGACAGAAATTTATATTTTTTATGGCTGAAAATATTTTATTCTGTATAACTACCACATTGCCTTTAACCATTTATCTGTCGATGGAAACTTAGATTGATTCTGTATCTTGGCTACGTGAATAGTGCTGCAATAAATACCAGCATACAGATATCTCTTTGACATACTGATTTTGTTTCTTTTGGATATATAGGCAGCAGTGGGATTGCTGGATGATGTGGTAGTTATGTTGTTTTTTGAGGAACTTCACACTGTTTTTCATAATGGCAGTACCAATTTACACTGCCATCAACCATGTATAAGAGTTCTGTTTTCTCAGAATTCTGGGCAGCGTTTGTTGTATTTGTTATTGTCTTTTTGGTAATAGCCATTTTAACTGGTATGGGATGATATCTCATTGTGATATTTATTTGCATTTCTTTGAGAATTAGTAATGTTGAGCATTTTAAAAATATACTTGCTGGGCCGGGCGCGGTGACTCAATCAAGCCTGTAATCCCAGCACTTTGAGAGGCTGAGACAGGCGGATCACGAGGTCAAAAGATCTAGACCACCCTGGCTAACATGGTGAAACCCCGTCTCTACTAAAAAATTAAAAAAAAAAAAAAAAACTAGCCAGGCGTGGTGGCAGGCACCTGTAGTCCCAGCTACTCAGGAGGTTGAGACAGGAGAATGGCGTAAACCTGGAAGGCGGAGTTTGCAGTGAGCTGAGATCCAGCCACTGCACTCCAGCCTGGGTGACAGAGTGAGACTCCATTTCAAAAAAAAAAAAAAAAATGTAGATGTATGTATATATATATATATATATATGTGTGTGTGTGTGTGTATATGTGTGTGTGTGTGTATATATATATACACACACACATTTGCTGGCCATTTGTGTGTTTTCTTTTGAGACATGTCTACTCAGACCTTTTGCTCATTTTTAAATCAGATTGTTATTATTTTTGTTACTGAGTGCTTTTGCCATCTTCTTCTGGCTATTAATCCCTTGACAAGTGGATATTTTCTCCCATTCTGTATTCTCTCTTCACTCTGTTGACTGTTTTCATTTCTGTGCAGCAGATTTTTAGCTCAATATAATCTTATTCGTTTATACGTACGTGCATTTGTTTCCTGTGCTTTTATGTTCTTACCAAAAAAAAAAAAAAAAAAAGTCCAGGTCAATGCATTATTTTAGTAGTTTCATAGCTTTGGTTCTTGCATATAATATTTTAATCCATTTTGAGTTGACTTTTATACGTGGTAGAAGATCAGAATCAGGTTACATTCTTCTGCGTGTAAACATCCCGTTTCGATCTTTTGCCCCATCCATGCCTATCATTCTGCTGTCTGAATCTCAGCACTCTCCACACATTCCTTTCCCATGTCACGTGCTGGTTAACGAAAAAGAGAGAATATTACTTTTATAGAAAACACAAAGCTGTTGTGTGGAACCACTTTTTAAAAAATATAATAGAAATGATCATTTACCTGCCCTTTAAATTGTATTCAGCATTATTAAGGTTATACCACGTGATAGAGATTGTGTTATTGAGATCAGCAACCTAGCCTTTTCATTTTAAGAAATAGCTATTGCTTCTAATAGTATATCTTCAAAACGTTCAAACACTTTAATCATTTCTAACCCTGGAACTCCTGTCCATTATAAGTTAGGATTGACACAATGACTGTGTACAATGTGGTAGATTATCAGTGTGACTTATTAAGATGTTAAATGTTTCCTATGATTCAAGATGAAGTAGTACCAACTTAGCATATTATCGATTTCCCTCCTTTGTGCCAATTTACCAACTTTGTAATTATAAATGATTTAGTCAGCGGTGGACTGTATTAAAAGTCTCACTTTGGTTAATTTTCCAGAACTAGGGAATTGAACCATACACCTGAATGAAATGCCACAGTCTTTACATCCTGCTTTATCTATTTTTGAAACTATCCCCTTTTAGCATCCATTCATAAAACCCTTTGCTTCAATTAATCAAGATTTTCTTTTTAGCATGTTAATTTTTTGTAGGGAGAGGTAAAGTTTTTAACTGATATGTGAAACTAATACAAAAGAGAGATTTCCAGTGAAGAAAATAGGAAGTTTTTAGATAAAGTTTAGAATATTTAGAACAAATTTTTACAATAAAACAACATTTATTTCTACAATAGTTTGTAAAAAAAAAAATCTCATTTCATACCAACCTCATTTCCAAAATACTTTGTTCTAGTTTGAAAACATTATATTAATCCAAAGGGTGTCAAATGTTAATAATGCACATAAACTCTCATACATTTTATTTAAATATTATATGACTATTTTATTATTTGTAAAGCCATGCGTATTGCAACAGCCAAGAACTGGATATATCTGTCTAATCTATTTCCACAAACAAGCAATCCTTTATTACATGAAAAATAATTAGCACTTATCAAAAACATTTTTTAAAATGCTCTCAACATGACATCAGAAATGAAATATGCATCTTTGAGTAATTACACAAAATGACTTACATTTATGTATCCAAAATAATTGAAAGTAATCAAAAACTTCTTTTAAAATACTGTAAACATGTCACTATCAATATCTAAGTTTCCATGTAAAAAAGTCCTACTTGTTAGTGAGTTTATTCAACTTAAACAACTAATTCTAAAATCACACCTAAAATAGCTAATTTAGTGAAAATAAATGATTGAGAAGCAAGTCAGACAAAGAGTGTAATTGAAGTAACCATTGTTTAAGTGAGTGTCAGCCAAAATGGATGAACGTTGTGGAAATATACAACATCTCAGATTCCTTACTGTTGACAAGAACACTATGGGTTCATTAAATTTAGTCAGCAGTTCTGTCAAGCCTGAACTATACAATCACTCAGACATTTCCTGCAGTGTTCCTTCAAAGATTCTCTCCATTTAGAAGTTATTTGACTTTCTGAGATGACATAATCATATACCATCAATTATTCTCATATTGAGAAAAGACTTTACTAAAAGAAATGCACTTGCCGAGTGAAATACACGATTAAGTAAATTAAATTAATCACTAAATGTATTTTAACAAAAAAATCCTGAAAATGGGTGATAAAAAATAAAGTGATAAAGTAATAAAAGAAAATTATCAACACAGAACAAATTTGTTTCTAAAAACAAGTATAGCACACTACTGAAAAATAGTTTTAAGAGTATTACACATATGTGTGGTGTGTACCTTGTAAATATTATACACTGTATATACATTTTGTGTACATAAAAAATATAACAATATGATATTAAAATACTTTGGAAAATATAAATATTTTGGAAATAAAAATATCAAGCTTAAATTTTATTTATTTATTTATTTTTAAATTTTTTATTTTAGGTTTGGAGGTACATGTGAAGGTCTGTTACATAGATAAACACATGTCAGGTGTTGCAGGACGTCAGGGACCCCAAATGGAGGGACCGGCTGAAGCCGTGGCAGAAGAACCTAAATTGTGAAGATTTCATGGACATTTATTAGAGCCCCAAATTAATACTTTTATAATTTCTTATGCCTGTCTTTACTGCAGTCTCTGAACATAAATTGTGAAGATTTCATGAACACTTATCACTTTCCCAGTCAATACCCTTTTGATTTTCTATTCCTGTCTTTACTTTAATCTTTTAATCCCGTCATCTTTGTAAGCTGAGGAGGATGTATGTCACCTCAGGACCCTGTAATGATTGCGTTAACTGCACAAATTGTTTGTAGAGCATGTGTGCTTGAGCAATATGAAATCTGGCCACCTTGAAAAAGGAACAGAATAACAGCAATGTTCAGGGAACAAGGAAGATGGCCTTGGAATCTGACTGCTGGTGAGCCAGATAGAACAGAGCCATATTTCTCTTCTTTCAAAAGCAAATAGGAGAAATATTGCTGAATTCTTTTTCTCAGCAAGGAACATCCCTGAGAAAGAGAATGCACCCCTGAGGGTAGGTCTATGAATGACCCCTTTGGAGGCAGCTTTTACGGTGGAAACCAAAAGGATGAAATAAGCCCCAGTGTCCTGTAGCACTCCCAGGCTTATTAGGATGAGGAAATTCCCGCCTAATAAATTTTGGTCAGGCAGGTTGTCTGCTCTCAAACCCTGTTTCCTGATAAGATGTTATCAATGACAACGCATGCCCAAAACTTCATTAGCAATTTTAATTTTGCCCTGTCCTGTGATCTCGCCCTGCCTCCATTTGCTTTGAGATACTTTATTACCTTGTGTGGCATGTGATCTCTGTGACCCACACACTATTCATACACTCCCTCCCCTTTTGAAAGTCACTAACAAAAAATTGCTGGTTTTACGGCTCAGGGAGCATCACAGAACGTGCTGACATGTGATATCTACCCCGGACACCCAGCTGTAAAATTTCTCCCTTTTGTACTCTTTCTCTTTATTTCTCAGACCAGTCGAGATGCTTAGGGAAATAGAAAAGAACCCACGTTAAATATCGGGGGTGGTTTCCTCCAATATCGTCAGGGGGGTTTGTTGTACATATTATTTCATCACCCAGGTATTAAACTCAGTACCCAATAGTTATTTTTTCTCAGTACCCAATAGTCATTTTTTCCTCTCTCTCCTCCCACAACGCCCCCACTGAGTAGACCCCAGTGTTTGTTGTTTTCTTTGTGTTCATATTTTCTTATCATTTAGCTCCCACTTACAAGTAAGAACATGCAGTATTTGGTTTTCTGTTCTTGAATTAGTTTGCTAAGGATGATAGCTTCCAGCTCCATCCATGTTCTTGCAAAATACATGATCTTGGTCTTTTTTATGGCTGCATAATACACCATGGCATATGTATCACATGGTGTGTATGTACCATATTTTCTTTATTCAGCCTGCCATTGATGGGCATTTAGGTTGATTCCATGTCTTTGCTATTGTGAACAGTGCTGCAATGAACATTTGAGCCCATGTGTCTTTATGGTAGAATCAAGTTCAAATTTTAAGATAACATACAGTGGGATATAAGACAGGCAACTTATTAACTTAGAGCAGTTTTAGGTAAACATAAAATATTTAAGTAAAAATTGAACAATTCCATCAGTTGTGTTCATATTTGGTATATCAGACACCAAACCCCTAGATTTTCAGTCATTTCATTAAGAGTTTTTATACTCATAGAATTTTTTTATAGCATTATCACTTATCATAAATGAAAAAAGGTATATTTTTATTCTGAAAGAAAATGATGTTGAATAACTAGCTTCAGTGCAGTCTCAAATAAATTTACTACATTCTTCTGTATTAAAAATAATATTTCAGATAAATAGGCAAACTATTAACCATCTCTCAGTTTCACAAGAACTTTTAACTTATTTTTTAACTAAAAACATTCTGCATTCACGACACAAGAGAGTATTCAAATTAATGATCTTTCTTTTAGTGCCATTATATAATAGACAATTGAACATTTCTCTTTTTTCAAGATTTTGCTATTCTTTTAACAATGCTCCATTTTAATTAGGCTCTTTTTCAGCAAAAAAATCAATATTGTATATAGCCACACATTTCATTTATGAATATTTATATTTGATTTCATAAATGACATTTACTTTAAGCAACACAGACATCTTTTGAGAAATTGGTACAATGCTTACAAACATTTAACTAATGGATGAAGAATAATTTTCTCTAAAGCAGATGGTACTCCTACTTCTTATTTCTAAGGCTTCATAGTGGGTGCATTTTTCCCATTCCTTCTAACCACTCAGTACACCCACAGTCAATTCAAAAAACAATTGTAATATGAAATTCAATTTTTATAAATGTGGGGTTTTTAAATGTAGTCTCAGTTTCTTCTAATTTGCAAATTTGTTGACATTTAAGTTTATGAGTAGGTATCTATTTACTCTGTGTGTGTGTGTGTGAGAGAGAGAGAGAGAGAGAGACTCTTACTCCATCACCCAGCCTGGATTGCAGTGGCCTGATCTTGGTTCACTGCAGTCTTGACTTCCTGGGCTCAAGCGATCCTTCCACCTCAGCTTCCCAAGCAGCTGGGACTACAGGTACGCACTACCAGAAACAACTAATTTTGTGTACTTTTTGTAGAGATGAAGTCCCACTATGTTAACTAGGCTGGTCTTGAAGTCTTTTTTTTTTTTTTTTTTTTTAAGATGGAGTCTCGCTCAGTCGCCCAGGCTGGAGTGCAATGGCATGATCTCAGCTCACTGCAAGCTCCGTCTCCCGGGTTCACGCCATTCTCCTACCTCAGCCTCCCAAGTAGCTGGGACTACAGGTGCCCGCCACCTCGCCCGGCTAATTTTTGTGTGTATTTTTTTAGTAGATACGGGGTTTCACCGTGTTAGCCAGCATGGTCTCCATCTCCTGACCTCGTGATACGCCTGTCTCGGCCTCCCAAAGTACTGGGATTACAGGCGTGAGCCACTGCGCCTGGCCCCCAGTCTTGAACTCTTAAACTCAAGTGATCCTCCCAATTCAGCCTCACAGAGTGCTGGGATTAAAGCGGGGAGCCACTGTGCCTCCATTCACTTCGTGTGTGTGTATGTCAGAATCTGACTCTGTTGCCCAGGCTGGAGTGCAGTGACACGATCACAGTTCACTGCAGCCCTGAACGCCTCGGGCTCCAGTAATTTTCTCACTTCATCTTCCTGAGTAGCTGTGACCACCAGCACCTGCCACCATGCCCAGCTAATTTTTGTATTTTTGTAGAGACGGATTTTTGCCATGTTGCACAGGTTTATCTCAAGCTCCTTTGCTCAAGCAATCTGCCTGCCTCAGCCTCCCAAAGTTCTGTCATTACAGGTATGAGCCACCATGCCCAGTCCTCCAATTATTTTTTAATAAAAATGTTACAATAGGAATAATTTCATTGACTAAAAAAACAGTAGTTTGTAAACATGTGATCTCACATATTCCTAGTCTTTACGTATTTTGTTTAAGAACTGAGGTACAATAATGATACACAATAATATCATACATATGTTATGCTTAAGAAATTAAACATAAATTAAACTGAAAATATAAGTAAAATATAAATATTCAATTATATAAAAATACTTAAATAAAAGGAAAATTTTATAGCTACTATATCCTTTAAAACTGAAAAGTTTTTTAGAGACATTTAACTATTACTCTTTTTAAAAAGTTTTATCTTATTTTTAATTGACTAATTGTTCATATGTATGGGGTACAGTGATGTTTCAGTACATGTGTCCATGGTGTAATGATCAAATAAGAGTATTTAGCACATACATCAGCTCAAACATTTATCATTTATTTGTGATGAGAACATTCAAAGTCCTCTCTTATAGTTATCTTGAAATATACGATATTGTTAACTATTTCCACTCTACTTTGCAATAGAACACCAGAGCTTATTCTTCTTATGCCCATTGATCAACATCTCCCCTTCTCCCACCTTTCTATTACCCTCCTTAGCCTCTGGTAACCACTATTCTACTCTGTACTCCTATGATACCAGATTTTTTGATTCCTAAAATGAGTAAGTTCATGAAATATTTATTTTTTCATGCTTGACATATTTCACTTAATATAATGTCCCCTAGGTTTACTGATGTTGCTGTGAATGACAAGATTTTATTCTTTTTCTGTGGCTGAGAGTATTCCATTGTGTATATATACCACATTTTCTTTATTCATCTGTTCATAAACACTTAGGTTGATATCATATCTAGGCTATTGAGGATAGTGCAGCAGTAAATATAAGAGAACAGCTACCTCTTTGACATACTGACTTCATCTCCTTTGAACAAATACCCAGTAGGGGGATTCTTAGATCATATGATTAGTTATATTTCTTCTTCTTCTTCTTTTTTTTATACTTGAAGTTCTGGGATACATGTGCAGAAGTTGCCAGTTTGGTACATAGGTATACACATGCCATGGTGGTTTGCTGCACCCATCAACCCATCATCTATATTAGGTATTTAACCTAATGCCTTCCGTTCCCTAGCCACCCCCATCTTGATGGGCCCTGATGTGTGATGTTCCCCTCCCTGTGTCCATGTGTTCTCATTGATTAACTCCCACTTATGAATGAGAACATGCAGTGTTAGGTTTTCTGTTCCAGTGTTGGTTTTCTGAGAATGATGGTTTCCAGCTTCATCCATGTCCCTGAAAAGGACATGACCTCATCTTTTTTATGGATGCATAGTATTCAATGGTGTATATATGCCATATTTTCTTTATCCAGTCTATCATTGATGGGCATTTGGATTGTTTCCAAGTCTTTGTTATTGTGAATAGTGCTGAAATAAAGATATATGTGCATGTGTCTTTATGGTAGAATGATTTACAATACTTTGGGTATATACCCAGTAATGAAATTGCTGCATCAAATAGTATTTCTGGTTCTAGATCCTTGAGGAATCTCTACACTATCTTTCACAATGGTTGAACTAATTTACACTCCTACCAATAGTGTAAAAGCGTTCCTATTTCTCCACATTCTCTCCAGTATCTGTTGTTTCCTGACATTTTAATTATCATTCTAACTGGCATGAGATGGTATCTCATTGTGGTTTCGATTTGCATTTCTCTAATGGCCAGTGATGATGAGCTTTTATTCATATGTTTGTTGGCTGCATGAATGTCTTCTTTTGAGAAGTGTCTGTTCATACCCTTCACCCACTATTTAATTGGGTTGTTTTTTTTTCTTATCAGTTTGTTTAAGTTTCCTGTAGATTCTGGATATTAGCCCATTGTCAGATGGACAGATTGCAAAAAATGGCTCCCATTCTGTAGGTTGCCTGCTCACTCTAATGATAGTTTCTTTTGCTGTGCAGAAGCTCTTTAGTTTAATTAGATCCCATTTGTCAAATTTGGCTTTTGTTGCCATGGTTTTTGGTGTTTTAGTCATGAAGTCTCTGCCCATGCCTATGTCCTGAATGGTATTGTCTATGTTTTTTTCTAGGGTTTTTATGGTTTTAGGTTTTACATTTAAGTCTTTAATCCTTCTTGAGTTAATTTTTGTATAAGGTGTAAGAAAGGGGCTCAGTTTCAGTTTTCTGCATATGACTAGTCAGTTTTCCAAACATCATTTATTAAATAGGGAATCCTTTCCCCATTGCTTGTTTTTGTTAATTTTGTCAAAAATCAGATGGTTGTAAATGTGTGGCATTATTTCTGAGGCCTCTATTCTATTCTATTGGTCTATATATCTGTTTTTGTACCAGTACCATGCTGTTTTGGTTACTGTAGCCTTGTAGTATAATTTGAACTCAGGTATCGTGATTCCTCCAGGTTTGTTCCTTTTGCTTAGAAATATCTTGGATATGCAGGCCCTTTTTTGGTTCCGTATGAAATGTAAAGTAGTTTTTTGTAATTATCTGAAGAAAGTCAATGGTAACTTGATGGGGATAGCATTGAATCTATAAATTACTTTGGGCAGTATGGCCATTTTCATTATATTGATTCTTCCTATCTATGAGCATGGAATGTTCTTCAATTTGTTTGTGTCTTCTCTTATTTCCTTGAGCAGTGGTTTGTAGTTTTACTTGAAGAAGTCCTTCACATCCCTTGTAAGTAGTATTCCCAGGTATTTTATTTTCTTTGTAGCAATTGCGAATGGAAGTTCACTCATGATTTGGCTGTTAATAGTGTATAGGAATGCTTGTGATTTTTGCACATTGATTTTGTATCCTGAGACTTTGCTGAAGTTGCTTCTCAGCTTAAGGATATTTTGGGCTGAGACGATGGGGTTTTCTAAATATAAAATCACGTCATCTGCAAATAGAGACAATTTGACTTCCTCTCTATTTGAATATCCTTTATTTCTTTCTCTTGCCTGGTTGCACTGGCCGGGACTTCCGATACATTGATTTTTTTGAAGGGTTTTTCGTGTCTCTATCTCCTTCAGTTTTGCTCTGATATTAGTTATTTCTTGTCTTTTGCTAGCTCTTGAATTTGTTTGCTCTTGCTTCTCTAGCTCTTTTAATTGTGATGTTAGGGTGTCAGTTTTAGAGATTTCCCACTTTTCCTGTGGGCATTTTGTGCTATAAATTTCCCTCTAAACCTGCTTTAGCTGTGTCCCAGAGATTCTGGTATGTTGTGTCTTTGCTCTCATTGGTTTTAAAATAACTTATTTATTTCTGCCTTAATTTGTTATTTACCCCAGTAGTCATTCAGGAGCAGATTGTTCAGTTTCCATGTAGTTGTGTGGTTTTGAGTGAGGTGTTTTTTTTGTTTTGTTTTGTTTTAGAGACCGGGTCTCACTCTGTTGCCCAGGCTCACTGCAAGCTCCACCTCCTGGGTTCACGCCATTCTCCTGCCTCAGCCTCCTATATCTGAGACTACAGGTGCCCACCAGTACACTCGGCTAATTTTTTTGTATTTTTAGTAGAGATGGGGTTTCACCGTGTTAGCCAGGATGGTTTTGATCTCTTGATTTCGTGATCCGCCTGCCTCGACCTTCCAAAGTGATTAGATTACAGGCGTGAGCCACTGTGCCTGGCCTTGAGTGAGTTTCTTAATCCTGAGTTCTAATTTGATTGCCCTGTGGTCCGAGAGACTATTTGTTGTGATATCCCTTCTTTTGCATTTACTTAGGAGTGTTTTACTTTCAATTATGTAGTCAATTTTAGAATAAGTCCGATGTGTACTTACGGCACAGTCCCTCACAGCTTCCCTTGGCTAGAGGAGGGAGTTCCCTGACCTCTTGTGCTTCCTGGGTGAGACGATACCCCACCATGCTTCAGCTCTCCTTCCATTGGCTGCACCCACTGCCTAACCAGTCCCAATGAGATGAGTCAGGTACCTCAGTTGGAAATGCAGTAATCACCTGCTTTCTGTGTTGATCTTGCTGGGAGCAGCAGACCAGAGCTCTTGTTATTCAGCCATTGTCCCAGCCACCAATGGTTTGGTGCCTTTTTCTAGTGATAAACTTTGATTTGTTTCTTTCTCACTCATTTTTATAATGGCTACTTTATATATATATATATCTCAGCATATTAAACACATGCAAAAAGTGGTGGGCTATGTTTAAATCTGAGTTATATTCTACAGTCACCTACTTATAAATATATTTTTCACTTATTTGAATGCCAGAGACACAACTGAAGTTGTGCTTGGTGAAGAATCATGTTCAATGTGCATAACTGCTCTGAAAATTGAAAAAGTTCTTGCTTCACTGGTCTCCCCCTAGTAGGTCCCAGTAGCATTTGTGCATCAATCATAACAATTAATAGCCATCCGCTAAAATGTTCAACCACTCTTAAACGTGTTGTCATTCTAATTTTGTGTCACTATATGGACAGAAAAGCTGCTTTTTCTCTAAAACAGTAATAAAAACTGGTAATAATTCAGGAAATTTTTTAATGTTGTAATAAACAGTGGAGTCTATTGTCATCTAATGGTCACCAACTTCTGAAGCAAAGTTGTGTGTTGAAACACAGGGTGAAACTGGATGAGTTTAAAGACAGCTGGGAAAATATGACCAAGCACTACACTATGTAAAATAAAACAATAAATAATATCAATATTAAGCCATAATCTTTGCAATTAGGTGGGATTTTTTTTTTTTTTTTTTGAGATGGAGTCTCGCTGTGTCGCCCAGGCTGGAGTGCAGTGGCCCAATCTCGGCTCACTGCAACCTCCACCTCCCGGGTTCATGCTATTCTCCTGCATCAACCTCCCGGTCAGCTGGGACTACAGGTGCCTGTCACCATGCCCGGCTACTTTTTTGTATTTTTAGTAGAGACGGGGTTTCACTGTGTTAGCCAAGATGGTCTCGATCGCCTGATCTCGTGATCCACCTGTCTCAGCCTCTCAAGGTGCTGGGATTACAGACGTGAGCCACCGTGCCCGGCTGGTATGGTTTTTTTTTCTACCATAGCTCAGAAGACCTAGCATAGACTTAGGGAATTCACATTGAGTCTGTCCAACTTTGAACTTCTTCCAGGAGGCAATAGCTATTGTAGAACAAGATGGAGAAGAAAAGCTGAGGATATTCACACGCATATAATCAAGGATGAGACTCTGAAGTTTGTGTTAAATAGTAAGTAACAAAGAAAAAAAGAAGTTGAGAGAAATAAAGAAGAGGAGAACAGGGTTTAGAGGCGTCAGTAATGTTGAAAAGCAAGAATAAAGATAATAATGATATTGAATAGTTGAATGATCTGAACTATGTGATTTTAGAGGATATTTGAGTTTATGATTTCAGAGAATTAAACTGCCTTTGGAAGAAAAGTCTTTGACTCTCAAAGCAATTTTTACTGTTATTCATTGTTCTGCACTTTTTTTTTTTAAAAAAAAGTCTTATTTGTATTTTTGATTCTGTTTACTTATTTTGGAATAAAGAATTGTCTAGCCTATTTACTGTTTCTAGAAAAAAAAGACATGTTATGGCATACAATGGGTTTTCTCACTCTCCATTGAGTATACTTCTTAGATAGCATTAGAAAATAATTGCTGGGCTGAAGTCTTTTGCTTCTGTATTTAAACAAACAGTTGGCAAAGTTTTGCATGACTGAAGCCTGTGGAATAAGGAAGACCACTTTAATATATGCCACTTTATAGCCTTTGTTTGCTTTCTAAACAGAAAGCTGAAATACCAACCTGTTTAGTGGAGAGGAAAAAAGCAAGCAAATCTCAGCTTATTGATTTGTATACATCAGGTTGATGGTAGAGCTTCTAGACCCATTTCATGGGCTGGAAAATACTTAAGTAATGTGATTCCACTTGACTGAGCTATAATAGTCTTAAAGAGCCATGACTACTTTATTTGACACTATGTTAAATAAAATAATTCAAAAAATATATATACTCGTTAATAGACACGAATAGTGGCAGCCCTATTGGTGACCTTGCCAACATAATTTAACACATTTGGGTAATACTTTACAGGATATATCAATCTCTGACTCTCTGTCCTCATTTTATTTTTTAAAATCTTATATATTATGAGAGGTACTTGAGAGCAGTGTAGCAACAGGAAATCAGGTATACTATTATCCCCTAGAAATCTTATGTCTGTGCAGTAGGAAGGCAGCTTCCAAGTTTTCTGTTGGCATAGGTTCTGGTCTCTTACCCAGGGGGAGGTTGTGGCACAGGACCAAAGCATATCTATACCATCTGCTCCAATTGGAAAAGCTCATGCCAGCTGCCAATTGTAATTCTCAATTCAGCCCCATAGGTCTTGTACTTCCTTTCAGATTATTGTAATATTTCATAGTTTTCAGTATTATGAGATTTGGTGTTTCTGAGTCATCATTTGTGTTTTTAAGAAAAATTGATAGAAGCTTAGTACATCTGCAATTAAAGTTTACAGGTATCAAGAATAACATTTAATGTATTATATTTCCTTTAAGTTTGCCTTTGTTGTTTTTACATGCAGATCTTAACAATTTTTATGAAAAAAATGTTTTTTCCTCTAATTGTTTTTGTATAAAGGCTTCAAATTTAGAAAATGTTTTCCATCACAAGAACCAGTAAGTCTTTATCGGTAATTTATGTAGGTATTTTGTTTATTTATTTTTTTTACTTTCTTTAAATTGTATTGTTTAAAATTGAGGAATCAAACACTCCTGGCTAAATTAATACTTGTCAACATTTTGGCTGTTATATCTTTGACACGTTAACTTGGACTTTCTAAGTCCATCTTCTGAGCATTAGAAAGTCCATAGCTCCCAAGCGTTACCAACTTCCACAACTGCATTTCAATTTTCAAGTTACCTGACCTATCTGAAATGTGTGAAATAGAAAATCTCATCTACTGGAATTTGTTTTTCTGATTTTTGCCTCCAATAGAGTATGCCAACCTGAGAGTCTGCTCTGTATTTGATTTTCCACACTCTCTCTGTTCTTTCCATAGCTTAAATATTCATGTTTCTTAAGATTCCTTCCTTGTTTCTCTTCTCCCTTTACTTGCTCTCTTTGGGTAATCTTAATTGCTTTTATGCATTGAATCTATAATGATTCCTAAATTCATATTTCACATTGAGATTATCATAAGCATCACAGCCTGAAGATCCCTAATTTAACTAATCTAATAATAATAATAGTAAAGGCTGCTCTTCCTCTGACCTTATTTTTGAGAAGGCACCATCAATGAAATAGGTACTAAGAATTATCTTTGACTTCCTTTCCTCCTCATTTATCCAATAAGTCATGAAATCATCCCACTTTGATCTCTAAAGTATTTTTCATCTGTTCTCTTTTTATTCTATTTCTAAGAGTGTCTCACTTTTCACCTGCATTACTGTCATAATGTGTTCTCAGGTCTCCAAATCTCCAGATGCAACCATACCATTCCTTCTCCATATGGCCAAGATTCTGAAAACAAAGTTTAGACATATTACTAGACTGATTATACCTTGTCATAGTGGCTCTTGCTTGAGTAAGAATCACTTTCAGATGGCTTTCTAGAAACTACACATAAAATAGGAAATAGTTATATGAGTAAGGGAATGATATTAATGGTAGAAAGTATCCTTTTTATTTCATTAAGATGTTTTTTGTAATGTTGACTCACCACTAATAAAACAATAGCAATAATAAAATAATTACCACAAAAAACTAAAATAATAAAATAAAGTGAGAAAATTACATAGATATCAATTGTTTGTAAGTGCCCATTAATTCTAAGAATAAGTATAAAATTAAAAGCTTTATGAATAGGTTGAAGACTGGTAAGGATTATATTTATAACACATAACTCAGTAAATATTACTTTCAAGTAAACCCAAACAAATGGAACTCTGGAAAGGAATTATAAAATACAAAAACAAATTCTTGAAAAAAAAATAATAAAACCATCATTTTGTATTTTCAAGAAAATGATCCACAATGAAGCTATAACAGACTCTTTTGAAATAAAAAATTTTGTCAACCTGTAGAAGAATGTGTGACTCTTATAACAGAGCATTAATAAACAACTACGTATTCCTTGAGAGATGTGACAAAAATACACAAGAATATTGTGATAGAATAATGGCCCCATGAAGATGTCCATGTCCTAATACTTGGAATCTGTGCATATGTTATGTTACTTGGAAAAAGGGAATTAGAGTTGCAGGTAGAATTAAATAAATGAGCATTGTAACCACTTTGGTTGTGATCTTGAAATATGATTTCCCACCAAAGAACTAAAGCTTCTTGGATTAATGGCTGAATTTAGATATGGGCCAAGAAGAAAGTAAGAAGTGTGCTACGGTTTGAATGCTTTTGTCTCCTTCCAAATTCATGTCGAAAGTTAATTCTCTCTGAAATTCAGGGGTTGCCAATGTGATAGTATTAAGAAGTAGGGTATTTAAGGGTGGTTAGGCCATGAAGGCTCCTTCCTTATTAATAGGATTAAGGCCTTGTAAAACAGGTTTCATGCAGCATTAGGCAAGCTTCAGAGTTTGTCCTTCTGCCATGTTTAGATGTAGAAAGAAGGCCCTTGATAATGCCACAGCAGATGCTAATGCCTTGCTTTTGGACTTTTCTGCCTGCAGAACTGAGAGAAATAAATGAAGATAAAATATTTTGAGCTTCAATAAAGACAAAATCCTATTGATCAAACCATTTTAAAGCTATTTAAATCCACTCATTCATTATTATACACACATAAACTAACTGTTCAACTTTTCAGGAAACTGGGAACCAACTCATGGTTTTTAAAAAGTAGTTTATAAGACAAATAAATTCAACATTTCTTGTACATCATTGTTAAAAAAATGTACCATTGGGCAAACTAAATAGTAAATTACAGAAGTATTCCTCATTAATTAAGATTAATAATTGAATTAGATAGTAGGTATAACCTTTTTACAACTGTGATAAATTGAAAGGTCTAAATACTAAATATCAATGGCTACTAACTACACAAAAATAGTTGCCCACGCATTGTATATCTCACGATAGAAGAACAAAACTTACTTGTTAAGTTTTCTGGCAAACTGTTACACTTGGAACAGAGCAAGCGTGTGCAACCAATCAACTTCTAGAAAATTTTAAAAGAATAGAGGAACATGTCAAACTACACCAGATGAATGTAATAAAAGAAATTAAAACTGGCAATCTCTACAGCAGTGAACTGAGGGTGGTCCAACATTTTTCACTGATATGTGACAAATTAAGTACAGTATTTAAAAGTAAACATTAATGATATTCTTAAAGGTTGAGTATCCCCAATTCAAAAATCTTAATTTTGAAATGCTCCAAAATCTGAAAATTGTTGAGTGCTGACAAGACACTCAAAGGAAATGCTCATTTAAGCATTTCAGATTTTGGATTTTTGGATTAAAAACACTTAGCTATTAAGCATAATGCAAATAGTCCAAAATTGGAAAAAAAATATCAAAATCAAAAATACTTCTGGTCTCAAGCATTTTGAATAACGGTTTCTTAACCTGGAGCAATTTGATAGAAAACAGTTGTCTCTGTAAATCAAATAGTGTTTTTTTTTTTTTTAAGTGCTTCTAATTTTCCTTTCTTTTTTATTTTATCTTATATGTAGACAATTTTAAAAGACCTAAAATTCTTCCCAACTTGATGTGCCAGGTGACTTTGCAGATTCTTGGATGAAGAAGTCAAAATGTCTTGGAACATTAGCAAGTGTGACAAAAGGTGTAAAAACACTTGCACATTAGGATTTGTCCTCTCCTTGTCTTTGGAACCCTGAGACTGTTACTTGACAAGGCCTATATGACAGACTACCTGAAGCAGAGATGAGTCAGGCTGTGCTTCTGGTAGTCCCCAGACCAATAAGCCTGCCACTTTTGACATAAGTGATAAGGGCTGTCCAGAGCCTTCTAGCACCAGATGAACTAGCTTAAGCCAGGAGAAAGATCAAGCCAACATAAAGAATCATAGAAATAATAAAATACTCTTGTTTCAAACCACTAAAATTTTTAGTACACCCAGTTAATCGAAACAAAAATTAGCACCAGAAGAGGATAGACTCTAGTAGATATAAAAAATTATTACAAGTTGATGGACAAACCACAGAAAGAAAATTACTTAAATATATTTGAAATTATAATTTGACTATATTTTTCTAGTAGGACATATCCAAGGAAAATAGGATGATTGATTCATCGATCATTCAATAGATAGATACAGAAAGACATCTAGAAAAAGTAAATAATTACTCTTATTTCACTAGAAATTTCTTTGTTCGGGGTCAATATATATATATATATAAAATCAAGATAAGTTTGTTTTGTTTTGAGACAGAGGTTTGCTTTGTCACCCAAGCTGGAGTGGTACAATGGCACGATCTCGGCTCACTGGAACCTCCACCTCCCAGGTTCAAGCAATTCTTATGCCTCGGCCTCCCAAGTAGCTGAGATTATAGGCACATGCCACCATGCCCGGCTACTTTTTGTATTTTTAGTAGAGATGGAGTTTCACCATGTTGCCCAGGCTGGTCTTGAACTCCTGGCCTCAGGTGATCCACCTACCTTGGCCTCCCAAAGTGCTGGAATTACAGGCATGAGCCACCACGCTCAGCCAAGGTCTGTTTTTTGAAAGCTATTATTTTCTTATTTAATGGCCAGATACCCTTTTCAGTTTCCACACACTCAACCCCTGCTGCTAGCAATCTTGCTGGTGGCAGTTCACACTTACATTTTTTAAAAGGAATTGCCTTCAGTTGAAGAAAACTATCTTGACAAAGGTTTTACCTCTTTCCTGGGAAATGAGGGAGTGGCTGTGATTATATTCAATGACTGCCTGATACATGCATGCAAAGGTCCACTTAGGGAAAAATCTGAAGTGGCATCCTAGTTTTAGATCTCGGAGTAAGTGCAACTGAAGTTTCAATTACACACTACTTGTAAGGAGGCTTCTTCTTTTGTGCAATCCTGCATTCCCCACATTCTTATAAGTATAGCCCCCAAGAGCACATTGCAATAAATCTGTGCATAAGTAGTGTCTTAGATTGTGTCTTCAAGAATACCACAATCTGGGACAGTTGGTTCCAGAAATGACCTTAGAAAACAAATTCTAAAATGGGATTTAGAGAATTAATTACTTACTGAACAGCTGACAAAGAGGACACAATTACAACTAGTAGGCATAATATCAAAAGCATATTTCATGTTATGTTGATATACATATAAACCTATAGGCAGCAACAAGTTACCTGGCCGATTTAATCACTGTTGGAAGTAGGAAGATTAGAAAACTGGAGATGAAGGGCTCTGTGTAAGAGACATATGGATGTATCTATTAGAATAAGAAGCAAGCAGAAATATGTTTTTATGTTGTTTCAAATCATGTGCTAAAATGACATGCAACACAGTCAAATAAACAAAAAAAAGAGACTCAGTTGAAGTAAATCAATGTCTCTTGCTGGTCATCCCAATGGTGACAAAAAGGCTCATGAACAGAGTGATCATAGCGACAGTGATGAGGTCTGTTCATGAGTTCACAAGTTAATCTATGATTCCAAGAATGATCTAACTACTGACAAACTTTCCAAAGCTATGCACCTGATATGACATCATACCCAAAACAGAAATTAACCTAGGTGGCAAGTTGAAGATACTGGATTGCTTCTCCTGGGAAAAGAAGTGTTTCCTCTTAAAATGGAATGAACATATCCTGCTTATAGAAGAACAAAACTTATTTATTAAGTTTTTCTGGCAAAATGTCAGAAAAACGTACGGGTTTGCCTTCCTATTGTATGACTTTGACCAGAACTCTACATATAGAGTAATCTGTTCACACAGGGTGCTATGTAACATCCCTCCAGAATAATTCATCTATTTTATAGCAAAATGATTGTGACAATGATCCCTTAACCATGGAATACACTGATTCTTTTGAAAACCACAATCTAGAAGCCACTATCCATGGGAACGGCTCCTTAAAGACAAAACTAATATGCCAAAATGGATATGCCACCTTATGAGAATAAGGTAGTCTCCATTAAGCTGTGATACATACCTTAAATTAATTTTTACTGAATGGTATTATGTCCTCAATAGGTAGAATAAACAGGTTTGGATATCAAAGGATGGATGAAAGAGTGGGCTCACTCACCATTGCTATTGTTAACTGACTTGGATATTTTCTCTTCCTATCACTGTGCATCTAGAGGTCCATGTTCCCAGAGTGGATTGAGTTCTAGAAGAGAACACCTTAAAAGTTCCAGGGAACTTTAAATAATAGGTATTTCCTTTGATAGCTGTTAAAATAATATATCATAAATAGCTTTGATAGCTAATTTGATAGATAATATCTATTCACTTTGGGTTCATCATGCTGAAAGAGCATCAGGCAAGGAAATTGTCACCATACTTGCTGGTAATATACTCTGGTATCTAGAAAAGCCAGGGCTGCCTCTACACAATGAGGGCAGGGAGTGGATGATTAGCATTCACACAATAACCGGAGGCCAGTTGTTGCCCCATTTTAACAGTGAATCCATAAGTATAGCAGCTACAGACTGAGAAGAGCATGACAACCAAAATGAACATCTGGTCACCTTACACACAAGGTGTCTGAACTAAAAGGAATGCTACAAAGGGTTGGGGAATCTTGAATGGGTTATGGAGAAGAGGGATAATAAGAACCAGTTGCATTTTCCAGATGCAGTGGAGCACCGTGAGTTGTTATTTATCACACTAGCACTTCTAAGTTTCACAAAAATGAGAACAAGATAGAAGTGACTGTAAGAAGTGCGTGAATCTGAGCACTGCAGCACTGCACTGCAGGGGCTTGTCTATAGAAGTGATGTGCTGTTCTGCCTAGGCTCCCACTTTCCTGCCAGTACAACCACCTTGAGATGCTGATAATATTGTCTGGGCAACAGGGAAATACCTTGCTTAAAAGTACACCTTTTCTTTTCTTTCTTTCTTTTTTTTGAGATAGAGTCTCACTCTGTCACCTAGGCTGGAGTGCAGTGGCATGATCTAGGCTCACTGCAACCTTTCTTTTTCTTTCTTTCTTTCTTTTTTTTTTTTTTTGAGATAGAGTCTCACTCTGTCACCTAGGCTGGAGTGCAATGGCGTCATCTAGGCTCACTGCAACCTCCACTTCCTGGGTTCAAGCAATTCTCCCTGCCTCAGTTTTCCTGAGTAGCTGGGATTACAGGTGCACACCACACCATTCCTGGCTAAGTTTTTGTATTTTTAGCGGAGACGGAGTTTCGCCATGCTGGCCAGGCAGGTCTCGAACTCCTGACCACAGGTGATCCACCCACCTTGGCCTCCCAAACAGTTGATCCACCCACCTTGGCCTCCCAAAGTGCTGGAATTACAGGCATGAGCCACTGCACCCAGCCAAGTGCACCTTTTCTAAGCAACAACCTGCAGCCAGTGACTGGCTAATACGGGCGTAAAAGTTCCATCCTCTTTGCCTAATTGGAACAACACTCAAGGGCCAGTTTCAGATATCCTGTTAGATTTGGGATCAGCTGTCAGTTCACTGCAAGTTAGCTTCTCCTTTTGTGGAATCCTGCTTTCTTCATTTCCTTACACTTCCCCACAAGAGATCTTCCCAATAAAAATTCTGCACAGAATTTTCCATCCTAGATTTGACTTCCCAGGAACCAAAACCAAACTAAAGTCCTGAAAAAGACCTTATCATTTAGAGATCATACTATAGTATTTATAGGTGAAGTGATAGGATATATGCAATTTGATTTAAAATACTGCAGAAAAAAAAGTTTGTGTAAGGTCCAATTTATGATCCAAGAATCCCAAGAAATCAAATAAAATATATGTTATTTAGAATATAATTTCAAAAAAGACAAAAATTTCTAAATGAGTAAGAGATGTTCCCAATCCTATATGAATTTTTTAAATTAAAAAGATATGAATGGCCGGGCACCGTGGCTCACGCCTTTAATCCCAGCACTTTGGGAGATCGAGGTGGGTGGTCAGGAGATCGAGACCATCCTGGCTAACATGGTGAAACCCCATCTCTACTAAAAATACAACAAATTAGCTGGGCGTGGTGGCGGGCGCCTGTAGCCCCAGCTACTCAGGAGGCTGAGGCAGGAGAATGGTGTGAACCCAGGAGGCGGAGCTTGCAGTGAGCCAAGATGGGGCCAGTGCACTCCAGCCTGGGCGACAGCAATACTCCATTAAAAAAAAAAAAAAAAATATATATATATATATATATCATATATATATATATGAATAAATGATTTAATATGAAAAATACACCAAACATGTAAATGGAGATTTTATAATAAAATAATTGCTATTGTGTAATTATGTATCAATAGAGATGACACATGATGCATATACTTGTCAATGTATTCATGTCAATGTTTATTTTCTCTAATAGTATTAAATGTAAATTAAACGGAATATGCACTACCTTTTCACTGGTCAAACTAGTAAAAACTTAAGTGTGCTGAAATATGGTCCCCTTTTCTTCTTGTGTTTGTGTAAAATCTTTCTGAAAGGCATTTGCATACATATCCAAACATATAAACTTTTGTATCTTTTGACAACTCGCATCTTGAAATGTGTCTCACAAAAAAAACAAAGATGTGCCAAAGCATTTTATTAAAAGTGTTATCTAGTCTTTTTATAATTAAATTTTAAAACATTTTAAATATCTAATGATAGAAAATTATGAAGATATAAAATATTGTTTTATAACAGATGTAATAAGATTGAAATATCAAGTCAACATTACAGGATAGTACATTCAGGGGAGGTGGTTATATAGGGACACTAAGACAGGAAGTTAAAAATATTATCAGATCATACCCATCTATCTATCATTCATCATTTAGCTAACCTTCCATCACTCACCTACCTATTTTGGATGTAGTTATCCCTGGGTTCCAAAGTTTAAATAATTATTTTTATACCCATCTGAATTGTACAATTTCTCTGTATTCAAACATGATTCAATTTTATACATGCACTTGCAGACACACACACGCACACACACAAACACACACACCCTCACATATTCTTTTCACGATATCAAGGAGGAAACAATGTCAGACAATATGTTTTTTGATTTGATTATGGGAGTGATTTGCTGGAAGGATAATGTGAATGCCTGCCAAGGAATCATTACTGTGTGTTAAGAGAATTTACTTTTGTGGAGATTAAAGTTACCCAGAATAATGGGAGAATTATCTGTGTAAGGGAAACCTGGGAAATCATAGGACATACTCCTCTGAATAGGTTTTGAATGACAGAGCAGGGATAATAAGCCATACAGGGTTAGTGCTAAATATCATAATAACCGGAAGTTGCTTCAATATAGCCTGTGTTGAATCTATAGATCAAGTTTTGGAAAATTCATGTATTAAAAATATAACAATATTATATCTTAACAGGACATCTTTTCATATATTTAGGCCATCTTTACTTTCAGTGATGTTTTAAAGTTCTCATTGTAAAGGGCTTACTAATTTTTCAATATATAAGTACCTGATATTTTTAGATGCTATTGTGAATGGTATTTATGTTTGGTGTTAGATGATAAGGTTGAGTTAAATTATGTATTAGATTTACCAAAGCTCTTGAAATGGCTGTAAATATCTAAAACAAAATACACTAACCACTAAACTCAATTTATCAATAGGAAGTTTTTCCTTATTTTCTTTTTATCCTCTGAACTAATTCTGGTTGCTGCTTTTATATCTTCACAGTAACAACTTTAATATTGTAAACCATCATCAAGTCCATTGTTTACCAAAAAGCAGGACACATATGAATTGTATACCAGATATTTTCTATTAAAAACAATTACAATGGATAATACAAACATAATTTTACAAAAATGATAAAAAGTGATCATATAAATTGTATTTTTTAATGTAATGGATATTGTCAAGGTATCATGAGTGATGCTGTTTCTTTATGACAGGATGAAGAGCTGCTGCACATAGGATAGTCTACTGAAAGTACTGATTTAAAAAATCTAACCTATAATAGATTATTTTGAGAGGCCTGTGTCTATTGATAGAGTCAAAAATAAGAAAGTTTGAGTAATACAGTTTCGCTGGATTTTTGTTACAGTATTTTTGGTAAGAAGCCTGTTGCTTACTTGCTTGAGAATATGTAGTTTTGCCTTTTTACCTAAAGGGTAATTTGCTTTATATAAATGTTTGAATCACTCACTCTTTACACTATTTTTCCAGCTTTAGGGTTTGCAATAGAAAAATGCAACAGCATAGATTTTTCCCTTGTCATTCTTTCACCTTTTCTGCCTATGAGACCACACAGCACTTCTTCGTACAGTCTTTAAACACAGGAACATGGTGTTGGTTATGATAGCCAATTTTTCTTGGGCAATGGAACATATCAATAAACAGAAGTGAGGATATGAGTGTTTTTGTGCTGATGAATGGATAAAGGAAATGTAGTACTTATACAAAATAGAGTACTATTAAGCTACAAAAAGGAATGAGATGAGATCCTGTCATTTGCAACAACATGGATGCAACTGGTGGCCATTATACCAAGTGAAATAAAGCAGGCACAGAGAGACAATTATAAATTTTGGGATCTGAAAACCAAAAAATTAAAGTCATGGAGATATTTGTGTGACTTTTAATAATAAATTTTAAATTATCCTTGTTTATTTTAATTGGACATTGATTTCTTAAAATCTCTTCACCATTTTTTAAATTGTGGATTATGCTGGGTTTTTTAAATTGTCTCCCATTTACTGTAATGTTCCACTTTTTGTTATTTTTTATTTTTTTCTGAGGTTATTCTGCTCTATATTCAATCCCATCTTTTTTTTTTTTCAACTGAGACAAAATTTACACATAGTGAAATGTTCAGGTCTATTCATTATGCTGTGAGTTTTTCTTTTTTTCTTTTTTTGTTTTGATGCTTGCTGAGATTTCCAGTAATATGTTTAATAGAAGTGGTGAGAGGCATATTTGTCTTATTCCAGATGTGAGCAGAAAAGCATTAAATCTTTTACCACCAAGTGTGCTATTTTTTTTTAGATACTAATTTTTGTACATACTAATATGGCTTTTTTCTAGATACTAATTATTGGAGGAAGTTTCTTCAACTTCTAGGTTGCTGAGATTTTTTAAATCATAAATACGTACTGTCTTTTTTGAGCTATGTTTGCTGCAGATATAATAATTATGCCATTTTGCTCTTTTATATCTGCTATGCTAATTATATTCATTGATTGTCATGTGTTAAATCAATCTTTTTATTCCAGGAGTAAACCCACAAGTAAACTTTATTATGGCATACAATCTTTAACACAGATTTTAAAGTTTGATTTCCTAATGTTTTGTTGACAAATTTTCTATTTAGGTTCATGGGCTAGATTAGTATGAAATTGTCTTTTCTTGTAATTTTCTCATCTGGTTTGGTATCAGGGCTCTAGTGGCTGATCTGGTTTGATTCTGTGTCCCCACCCAAATCTCATCTTGTAGCTTCCATAATTCCCATGTGTTGTGGAAGGGACCCGGTGGCGGGTGATTGAATCGTGAGGATGGGTCTTTCCCATGCTGTTCTCATGATTGTGGGTGGGTCTCACAAGAGCGGATGGTTTTAAAAACAGGAATTGCCCAGCACAAGCTCTTTTTTGCCTGTTGTTATCCACATAAGATGTACTTGTTCCTCCTTGCCTTCTGCCATGATTGTGAGGCCTTCCTAGCCATGTGGAAGTGTAAGTCCAATAAGCCTCTTTCTTTTGTAAACTGCCCAGTCTTAGGTATGACTTTATCAGCAGCATGAAAATGACTAATCCAGTAGCCTTATAAAATGAATTGAATCATGCTATATTTTTGTAAGGTTAGTATTATCTCTTCTTTAAATATTTGAGAGAACTCACAGTGGAAGTTCTCTGACCCTGGATTTCTATTGTGGGTAGAATTTTATTAACAAAGTCAATTAACTCCATGGATATAAGGCTATTTAGATTTCTACTTCTTCTGGAGCAACTATTGGCAGTTTGTGACTGTTACTTCAACTATCACCTTTTTAATATATTAGTGTAAGATAAATTATTTTGTTATTTATTTGAAATACTGTTTTTGCTTATATTCTGTATCTCCTTCTAAAAATATTTTCTATGCTTAGTTTCCATGATTATTTTTAATTATTAACTATTTTAAAAGAGATGACAACTCTTAATATTGGTTCAAGACTTTCTTTATAAGTTGGGCTTAGGGAAATAATCTGTTAGGTGACTTTCTGGCATTCTTTGATGATACTTTGCTTAGCACTGTACAAAAGGGAACATGAGAGTATATTGATGCTTGCATATGGAGAATGGTGGTGCTAGTGGGCTATCAGAACCAAAACTTTCGTTTAGGGGAGTCATTTGTATAGACCCTGTGTAATTACTGAAAAATAGAATGTGGACTGGCCACCAAAGGGTTGTGAAATGGGACAATATTGGCTATATCTTTCACTTATTGTCTTAAATATCCTCTCCTAAAAATAGAAGGATATTGTAAGTGCTTTTAAAAAGGAAATGAGTTTCATCTAGGAAATCATCAAGATGGTGGGATAGGAAATAACTTGCATGCCCCAATGAAAAACCAATTATAAAGCCATCCATTAACAAAAGTAACCATGGGATGGCTCAACAGTCCAATTAAGAACCTATAGAAAGAAAGAAAAAAGAATCTATAGAAAGAAAATGGAGAAAAACTAAAGGGAAGAATAACTACACAGGATTCTTCTGGAGAAACTGATTTGGCAGAGACACATGGGAAAATGGCTAGGAACAAAGGAAAAAGGTGGGGGTTATCTGCATCAGCCATGAGGCAGCTGCCATTGTGTTCCCCAATGGTCTTCTTTTGAGAGTCTTATCAGCCTTTGCTGTTAAGGACCTCAAAATTTCCCATGACAACAGTGTTTGCCTATAGCATTCACTACAGTGGAAGCTGTAGTGTGCATCAGCACCAACCCTAGGGGCCTGCTCTGCAGAGGCATCAGCAACCTTCACCACTGAAGTCACCACAGCCACAGCAATTATAGACACCCTGGAGAAAGAGACGCTGCTGCACAACCACCACCACTCCCAGAAGGATCTGCTGTTCCACCACATTGGGAGCATGGCTGCCAACTTCCTACAACCATTGCTATGTTCCAGATACCAAGACTACAGCTGCATTGTGCATGTTCAGCTCCAGACCCTGGATCTGCAGGTGATCTACACAAGACTGTACTCCACACCTGGCTATATAGCTGACAAAAATGCTTACTTATGTCTCAGCCACCAGAAACAGGGCTACCATGAGCTAGCCAGAATTCTAGATCCCAGAAATACTGTCATTCCATGAACTCCATGCCCCAAATCCCATATCCGTGGTCGTTCCACAAGCACTCATGCATCAAACAGTAGTGCTACTGCCACTGCAAAGGTGCCCACGATCTGAACTTGTCACCAAGAGTGATAATATCCCCAGTAGGAGACGAAGAAATCAGGAGGACCCTAGGAGTCTTTGCCAGCAAAGATCTCTACAGCCTTTGCCGGTACTGTGAACACTCAATGTCTTGGCTTTTGAGGACTTCTACAATCTTCTCTAATGCTGATCTCAGGTAACAGAGATGCATGGAGACTACACTGTCAGGCCATCCCCAGAGCTGTGAGTGCCACATTTCATCTTGTCGGTGCCCTCATCCCACCTGAAGTTAAAGGCCTTTATCCACCAAAATTGTCCTTAAATGTAAAAGAGGTGACTGTTTCTTCAGCTTCAAATGTGCAGGCATCAGTGGAAGACTACCAGAAACATAAAAAGTAAAAGAAACATGGTATCAACAAAGGAATTCAATAATTTTCTAGTAGTCAACCCCAAAATAGAGATATGTGAGTTTCCAAACAAAAATTTCAAAATAATTGTTTTAAGGTAGTTTGAGAATCTAATAGAGTATACAAATAGAGAAATCAACAATATCAGGAAAACAGTACAAAAGCAACATGAGAAGTTCAAAAAAATGTAGAAATTATAAAAAGAGAACCATATGTAAATTCTGGACCTGAAGAATACAATAAATGAAATGAAAAAATGTAATGTAAAGCATCAAGCAGAATTAAGCCACAGAAAGAATCTGTGAACTTGAAGACAGATAATTTCAAATTATTCAGTCAGAGGAGAAAAATAATTTAAAATACAGAAGAAAGCCAGTGTAAATCATGGGACATCATCAAGTGAAATGATATTCCTATTATGGAAATTCCAAAAGGAGAAGAGAGATGAAAAGTGGCAGAAAGCTTATTTAAAGAAATAATGAATAAAAACTCTCCATATCTGGGAAGGGATATGAACAACAAGTTAAATGAAACTCACAGAACCTTATACAGATTTAACCCAAAGTTTTGACTTCATTGAAGCACATTTATTATAATAAAACACTTTTTTTATTTTTTAAATTATTATGGATACACAATATTAGGTTGGTGCAAAAGTAATATTAATTTTTGATATTACTTTTAATGACAAAAATCATGAAAACTTTTGTACCAGCCTAATAGTCATACATATTTAAGGAGTACATGTGATATTCTGAAACATGCATACTATGTGTAATGTTCAAATTAGTGAAACTGGGAAATCCATCATAGCAAACCTTGATCATTTCTTTGTGTTAGGAACATTACAATTCCACTCTTTAGTTACTTTGAAATATGCAATAAATCATTGTTAACTATAGTCATCCTATTTTATTAAACAACATTAGGTCTTATTCCTTCTATCTAACTGTATTTTGTACCATTCTCTCTTTGTTCCCACTTTGCTACTACCCTTCCTAGCCTCTGTTAACCATCATTCTATTCTCTATCTTCACAGGTTCATTTTTTTTTTAGCTGCAATGTATGAGAGAGGACATCCAACATTTGTCTTTATGTACCTGGCTTATCTCACCTAACTTAACATTCTCCAGTTCTATTTATGTGTTTGCAAATAACAGGATTTCATTTTTTATGGCTGAATAATATTCTAAAACTTTCAAAATCAAAGCCAAAAAAGAATTTTGAAAGCAACAAGAGTAAACAAACTCATCCATACAAAGGAACATCATAAGGCTATCAGTTTCTCAGCAGAAATGTTGCAAGTCAGGAAAGTGTGGAAAGTGTTGATTTTATCAAACCATAGCAGAATACACATTCTATATAAGCACACGCAGAAAATTCTTCAGGATGGATTATATGTAAGCTCACAAAACAAGTCTGAACAAATTTAGTAAGATTGAGATCATAGAAAGTATTTATTTTCAGTACAGTGGTGTGAGAGTAGAAATCAGTAACAGTAGGAAAGCTGGAAAATTCACAAATACGTGAAAATTAAACAACATAGTTCTAAACAATCAATGAGCCAAAAAATCAAGAAGGAAATATAGAAATACCTTGAGATACATGGAAATAAAAGAACACATACCAAAACTTATGAAGTACAGTAGAAGCAGTTCTAGAAGAGAAATTTATAGTGATTAATTTGTACACTAAAGAGAGAAGTGGAGCTAAAATAAACAACTTACTTAACATCAAGGAACTAGAAAAAGAAAAACAAACTATATCCAAAATTAGCAGAAGGAAATAACAAAGATGAGAGTGAAAATAAATTAGACACTAGAAAAACAACAGAAAATATTAATGAAACTAAGCATCCAGTTTTGAAAAGATAAAATTAATAAAACTTTAGACTAAAAATAAAAGAGAAAAAAGAAAATAAAAAATGAAACAAGAGTGATTACAACTGATACAGTAGAAATACAAAGAATCATAAGACTTATGAAAATTATATGTCAATAAATAAGGTGAAGAAATTTACCAATTTCTAGAAACATACAACCTACCATGAATGAATCACGAGGAAAGATAAAATCTGAACAGACCAATAATATATAAGGAAATTTGATCAGTAATCAGAACTCCTAAACACAAGAAGTCGAGATCCAGATTACTTCACTGGTTTTTCAAATGAGCATTTATGTCAGTCCTTCTCAAACTTTTACAAAAATTTGAAAGAAGGGAACAAACTAATTTTAGGAGGCATGGTTACCAAAGACAAAGAGACTACAAATAATTGCATGCCAATATCCTTTATGAACACAGATGCAAGAATTCTCAACAAAATATTTGCAAACTGAATGAAATAGTGCATTAGAAAGATTATGCACCATGATTAAGTGGGATTCATTCCTGGGATGTAAGATGGTTTAATACATGCAAATTGATAAATGTGATACATCACATTAACAAAATAAAGGATAAATGCAACTAAAACCCAAAATAAGATATTATCTCATACCGGTTAGGATGGCTATTATAAAAATGTCAAAAAAGATAAGTGTCACCAAGCTTGTACACTATTGGTGAGGATGCAAACTGATTTATTTATGTAAAATGTAATGCTATTCAACCTTCAAAAAGAAGAAAATTCTATCATTTGGGACAGCATGGGTGAACCTGCACAACATTATGCAAAGTAAAAAAACCAGGCAAAGACAAATATTGTAGGGTATCACTTATATGTGGAATCTAAACAAAAGAAAGTTAAACTCACAGAAACAAGGAATAGAATAGTGATTTCCAGGGAATGATGGTGGAGGTTATTAGGAGATGCTAGTCAAAGGGTACAAACTTTGTGTTATACGATGAATAAGTTCCAAAGATCTAATGTACAGCATCAAGATCATAGTTAATAATACTGAATTACATATTTGAAGTTAGCTATAGCACACATCTTAAGCATTCTCACACATAAAAGTTTACCATATGAGGATATAAATGTGTTAACTAACTTTACTGTGGTAATCATTTCACAATGTACATATATATCAAACCATCATGTTGTATACTTTACATGTATATGATTTGTTTGTCACTTACACCCCAAAATGAGAAAAAATAGTTACATATATATAATTGTGTTATTATATGTATATGGTACAACTATATATATTTAATTGTGTTATATATATTAGGTTAGTGCAAAAGTAATTGTGGCTTTTGCCATTACTTTCAATATTTCAAAAATATATGCATACAACATTATATATTTTCATGTATTATATATTGTATTTTGTTATACATTATATTTTGGATATCATATAAAATATATGTTATATTTTATACATTTTATGTATTATATTTTATATATTATACGTATATAATAGTCCATTAGGTCAAAGGTTTTTGTGTTGGATCTAGTATTTCCTACTATTCCTAGCTCCTGCTCAAGCAGTATTATGGAAGTACTCAACTATTCAATCTTGTACAATATTTTTATTTTCAATGTTAACACCTTGAAGTTTTGTAAGGTCTAAGCAAATCTCTGTAGAAGAAAAAAAAACAGTTTTAGCGTGACCTCCTCATAATCTTAAACTTCATTGCTGCAATGAAAGTTTTGATTGATTTTTCCTTTCATGTAGGTAGCATTTATTTTTTAGAATAATGTTTATTTTCTGTAAAATTGGGGGTAATCTTTATTATTTCTCATGTGGTCTCATTTTATTCCAGATCATATAGTATTTAGCATTGTGCTTCCTGATTTACATTTGTAGTTGAGGTAATTTTCTTATGTCCTTGTGCATTAAATGATTTTGTTCTATATTTATTATATTTATTGTTTTTATTGCAATTAATGTAAAAAGATGTACAATTAATAATCTGAATCTCTATTAGCATTTATTATTACATGTTATTTACTTATACTGCTTGAGACTGGGGAAATCTAAAAGATTTGGCATGTGGCATGCAGTAACTCCTTACTTAAAATCAATTGGTTCTTGGATACTGCAATTATAGAAACAACGTATCACAAAACCAATTTCACCACAGGCTAACTGATACAATAATAATTTATATAAATAAGAGTTAAGTTCCAACAGCATATCGGCATATTTCTGGTCATGAAAACACCAACCATCTCCTAAATAAAGACCAAAACACTTTTAAAATTGAACACTGAAATAAATGTGAGCTACATATACATTTAAGAAAGATTAGTTAAAACAAGTAAGATAATTAATTACTCAGTTATTCCAATTCAAGTTGTGGGTAGCTCCTGTCAGCTCAGGGAGCATGATGGGACAGAATTCGACAGAATTCATTCCATCCCAGGATGCAGTCACACACATACTCACATTCCCACTAACTCACCCTGGGACCATGTAGACATGCCATCGAACCCAGGGTGCACATCTTTGAGATGTGAGAAGAAACTGGAGTACTCAGAAAAAACCTGGGCAGACATGGGGACAACATGCAAACTGCACACAGAAAGTGACCCCTGCCAAGAATACATGTATTTTTTTCTCATCAACATTGTAACAAAACAATGTGGAACAAAACAAAGTTATTCACTATACTTGTGTTTATATCAGCATGCATAGCACACTAACTAGTACATGGTAAGGATCATCAAATATTAATTTAATAAATAAATAAATGCTTGAAAGAATAAGTAAATTAGGCTGCATGCAGTGGCTCACGCCTGTAGTCCCTGCATTTTGGGAGGCCGAGGCAGGCAGATCACCTGAGGTCAGGAGTTTGAGATCACCTTGGCAAACACGGTGAAACCCCATCTCTACTAAAAATACAGAACTAGCTGGGTGTGATGGCACTCGCCTATAATCCCAGCTACTCGGGAGGCTGAGACAGGAGAATTGCTTGAACCCATGAGGCGGAGGTTGCAGTGAGCCAAGATCGCGCCACTGCACACTCCAGCCTGGCAGACAGAGCGAAACTCCATCTCAAAAAAAACAAAAAAAAAAGAACAAATAAATTAATGAATAATTACATGAATAACAGTTACCACAAAATTTGATTCTTATTTTTCTTTTGTTTTATAATTTTATACTAACAGCTTTAATAGCTTCCTTATGCTTTTTGAAAAACTAGTGATTTATTTTAAAATGGCATGTTCTTCCAAATATACTTGGTTAAAATAAAATGGGCTATGACTAGAGGAAATGATGATTTGTTATCTTGATTTGTACTCTATAATGAATTTTTTGCTCAGCAAATATCAATTTCATGTACGATCATTGAAGTTATTCAATGTATGATCAAACTAATGTATAATTATTGAAGCTAGTTGGTAACAGTTAGTAAATTGATAATCATATATAAATAGCACTTCCTGTAAGGGTTTTTATTTGTCCCAATAGGTGTATCAAGGATCCCTATCTAAAAAGAGAATATTTATATATACAGATACTGGGTGTGAAGAGAGTTACATTATAAATAGGATCAGTTAGATTGGCCATAACTTCTCAAGGTTTGATCCCAAGAAAGCATCACCTGTGCTTTGCTTGGCATGATAATACACTTCTGTATTAACTTCTCAGTAAAATAATTATAAAACTTGAAAAATCAGCGTTTATATGAAGTTTAATTAATTTCACAGATGAATATTTTTATAACGCTAATCTTATTTTTAAAGGAAAAGATAAAAAGCATTGCTAATTTTCCCAAGTCAGCCAGCTCATTCTCGTATATGTCCTCAATTGGCATCAGTTTTTTTCTTACCAATAGAGGCAGCACATCCTAAATGAAATCTCTATGATTTCACTCACTGTTAAAATGCTGCATAATTCAGCTTTAAAAAGGGAAGAGCTAGCTTACTGTCTTTGAATAAGCCCTGGTTTATTACTGGCAACAGGATGATCAAATAAAAGTCTAGATGAATCTCAGCTACAGAAGAGATCTATTCATTTCTTCTATGAACTTAAATAAAAGCTGTGTCAGTGCGTGATAGTAGTTTAACAATACTAATCTTGATAATCTCTTATATTTTTAGAACAATTCTCTCTGTTTCTTTCTGCCTGATATGCAACTAAATTTGTTAATCCACACTAGATCAAAGAAAACCAGACCAAAACAAAACAAGCTTTTCTTTCCAAAAGGATTAATAAATTTGTCCTTGCTAGTTTTGTAATTAAAAAGGAAAATACCTGGTGCCATAAATCAGATAAACACAAACACTGTTCTAATTAAAGTCTTTATAAATGCAAGTCATCTCTCAATTTCATCTAAGGATGCTAACCAGCAATTTTATTTCTATTTGTTGACTAAGACAAAGATATTGAACAAAAAGGATTAGACTTTCTATCCCTATTGGATTTTATTTCTATGAATAAAACAAACTCAACAATCTTCTATTACAATATATAGGAAACAATAAGTATCCTTTCTTATCTAAATCTATTGTTTGCCTCCTGATCAAATGGTAGTCCAAGTATTTCTTATTTACCAGAATCTAATCAGTCCCTGGAAACTGACTGGGTAATGAATTTTCACATAGCGGATATCTATATACCATTACTTGAAATAGAAAAGCAATAACACATTTCAAGTCTATACACAACCCCAACTTTCTTCATGTATCTTTAAAACACTATAAAATACCTACATAAAAAGTCATCGAGGATTTGTAGAATACAAACTACCTAGCTACTAACCAATGAATGAATTGTGATGATTGGTTCCTTTCTTTTGTTGATTAGTTCTCTCTCTCTCTCTGTCTGTCTGTCTCTCTCTTTCTCTTTCTCCCTTCCTCCCTTCCTCCCATCGTCCTCCCTCTCTCCCCCCCTCCTTCCCTTCCTCCCTTCCTTCCTTACTCTCTCTCTCTCTCTTTTCTGGCATAACATGCCAAAAAAGTCTCAAATATCAATCCATGTTTTTTTCTAAACTGCAACAAATATCTGCTGTAGCTACAGTGTCCATATAGAAAATACAGACCATCAGTTTGAGTGGGAATCATGTGTTATTAATAATTACACCTGGATAACAGGTAAAAACTGTGATAATTAATCATTCAACTCTAATGTTACCAAGAATCAAAATAACATGATAGGGATACATAAGGAATTCAAATTAGACCAAACACAATTGCTGCTTAACATTGGAAGGGTTGCTGGAATATGTTTAGTGAGGAGGGCAATTAAGGAGAGTCATCAAGTAGGTTAAGGTGAGCTCCAGGGAAGGAGCCAGGGCAACAGTAAATATGAGAGATTAATCGATTTCTGAATCCAAGAAACTAGTATGTATGCTCATCTGCTGATAATTCCAAGAATCCAGATACCATAAGACTGATGTGCCGTTACAGGTTTTTTTTTTTTTTTTTTTTAATGTGATGCATCTGTTCACATCAGGAATTATCATTAACAGGATTTAAAATCTTTTTTTTGCATAACCTAAAATTTCAGCTAAACTGTTGATGTCTGATTTTCACGGCTACTCATCTTCTCCTCCCTCTAATCAATGATAGCATCAAAATGAATACATTAGGATTAAGTTCTTCATTGTCACAAAATCCTGCCCTCTCTGAAAGATCCGTGATGTCTTTAAATATGAGAGTGGGGTGACCATTCAAACCTTTAGCACTTTGGACATCACCAAGAAAGTGACATAACCATTTCTTCCATTATCTTTTCTTTCTTGTGATACTTTCAAGCCTAAGTGCCTCTTGATCCAAAACCGTTTTGTAAGTCCTTCATGGAATCACTAATATCTTCGTCAGCACCCCTAATCAGATACTGCTTAGAATATGCTGTGAATGTTGTGCGTAAAATTTGGTCCAAAAAATTGCAGTTAAGTATGTATTTTAAGGCAAAAGCCCACTTCACTCTACTCTCTATAAATTAATAGTTTAGACATTAATAAATACATTCCTGATATATTGCCTATTATCCAGGGCACTGTTTGTAAGATTTTCTTTCTTTTGTATAAATGTCTCCAAAGTTAAATAACCTACTTTCTCACTTGGGCTTTACTATTTGAGCACTATATGACAAGCAGTGCACACTCCAACATTGTTTGAAGGTCCCTGGAGTTTTGGAGTCATATACCTAGAAAGATTTTACCTTTGTTTTCCTAATTTCTACTCCACAGCAGAATGTGTCTATCTTTGGACACTTAAAGTGTCACATGATTTTTTCACCTCCAGTATAATCAGAAAATGGCCACTTGCTTCCAATGAGTATTGCTTTATTCAAATTACAATATTTGCTTTGCATTATAGCCAACTTTTGTTACCAGGAGTGGCGAGTGCAGTCTCGCTTTCAATGTAATGCATTTCACCATTGATCTTCACATTATATAGTCATGAAAGATTCTTTAATCCCCCAAACCATCTCAAACTTGCTCTCAAACTCAACTCTCCAAACGATCTCTTTGTTTCATCACTTTTTTTTTCAGCTCCTTAACGACTTTCCAGCACTTTCTTCTATGTCAAGATTCTCAATGGTGTATATAGGAACTAGGACATTTTGATCTTTCGTGGCAATGTTTATCTAGCATTTCAAAAATACTACACAGTGCTCAAGTATCCTGGTGTGACTACCCAGAACCAATAAAAGTCTCATGAAACTTGTGCATGGCTAAGCTTATGTTGTTTAGGCATATACAACTCTCAGTAAGTTTCCTAACCAAATTTTCTTCTAATGAGTGAGATTTTCTGGGCTTCTTAGACCCACTTACTTTCTTCTCAAGATTTTACAATGTATATGACTTTTCTTTCTTACTTAAAAATGAGGAGTCTAGCAGGGCCTACTGGCCCATGCCTACAGTTCCAACACATCGGGATGCCTAAGTGGGAGGATTGCTTCAGGCCAGGAGTTTGAGACCTTGAGGTAGGAGGATCACTTGAGCCCAGGAGTTTGAGGCTGCAGCCAGCTATGATCCCACCTCTGCACTCTAGCCTGGGCAACAGAGTGAGATTCTATTTCAAAAAACAAAAAGCCTATAAAAATGATAATGCGCAGCCACAAATACAAGATATAATTTTGTTATGAGGAAGTTGAGATATGAGGACAGCACACATTACAGCTTCTCATTTAAACTTATGCGATTGGAATGTTTTCTCTCCTTGCATGAACATGTCAAATTGTTATAGCAGACACTGTGTTTGGGGTAAATTTCCCAAGTTATGACAACTGGACAGGAAGAATTAAGATAGGGAGGGTACCTATGTGTTTTATTTCAGGAGTTCCTAAGTGAATTCTGAGATAAAAGTAAAAGACATTTTGGATGAAGTAAATTGGATTCTTCCAAATCCAAGCCATTGTTTGTTTGTTATCCCATACCTTGCCAAAACGAAAAGCACTTGTTAGGAACAAAATAGTCCATGCTCAGCTAACTACAAAGGCAACTGTCAGTAACAAAATAGTCCATTCTCAGCTTAACTACAAAGGCAACTGTCAGTAACTGGACAGGGAGAAACTAAATTACCTGGATGAATTTTGCCAATTCAGAGGTCTTTAAAATACTAACTCTTGACCTATGACAAGCCATATAATTGGATACCTTTGAAACGTGAGGATGGATCAGACTATAAAATCTCTGACTTTTTTTCAGTTTTTTTTTTTTCTGCTGTCAAGACAGCTTATAAAATCATGTTCTCACATATAAACCCCTAAGACTTAACCTCCCCACAGTAAGAATCACTTCAGAAATAAGATTTAGTTGTGTCCAGCAAAAACTTTGCCAACATCTGCCATTCATATTCATATAGACTGAATGTACATTATTTAAAATGCTTTGTGGTACTTACACATTTTGCCAGGAATATATTTGCCTTATTTAATTTTTATATAGTTATAGCTTTCCTTTTGAATAGATTATAAATTCTGAGAAAAGATGAATTATATAAAATCCTCTTTTTTGTGTGTAGCACCTAGCACACTGCTGAAAAAGAGGTCAAACCTCTACAATACTTAATTTCCTCATTTTTTTTAAAAAAATGATGATCTCTTGAAATCTTGTAAACAATGATGATCTCATGAAAATGAGGTGTTGCAAGAATGTTCTCTGTGGTTGAGGTTGAACTTCATTTCTGGAAAGAAGCTGTGAGAAAATGATCAAATAGAACATAGAAGGAAAGACATGGCCAAGAAAGGTGGTCAAAAATAAAAATGAGGACATAAGTGATCTCATTTTCTTAAGAAATAAGAGATCATGAAATTGAAATTCAGTTTAAAATTAATCATAAATTCAACTTTTTATGATTCTGCCAATTTTTTGAATAAATTAATTTTTAACAATATTTAAAGTTTTACAGCATGAGCATTTTGTATCATGTCATACAGAAAACAATAAATTTATGCTAAGATTGAACGTATGTCTTATTTCTCAATGACAACAGCAAACTGCTACTTTCTGTTCGTTCTACATTTGTTAGAGATGTTCGACATAAACGTGTTGAAGTGATTCACTGTTGGAAGTTGAAAGATGTTATGTCACTTTTGTCTTCTATCCAGATAAAGTCATTATTTAAAGACATGAGGTATATTTTAAGTGCTATTGGTACCTTATAAACAACATGACATAATATTAATCATTTGATAACTGATAAGAAATATCATTGAAAAATTTTCCCAATTCAGTTTAGATTAGTTCTGTCCAAACCAATTCTCTGTAGGAAACAACGCCAAACAATAACACCATTAGATATGATGGGATTCTTTTCAAGCAAACTTATTCAAAAATGATATATTTTTTTTTTTTTGCGAATGAATATAACAGAACTTGATTGGTTTTTCTCAATGCCTGCAGTACAACAGCTAAGCAACCATTTGCTAAAGGTCCTCTGCGACTCTTAAGAAGGCATTTTATTTCACAACAAATTTATAGACGTTATGTTATTCTATACATTTCCTGTCACTTTAAACCATGCCAATAGAGAAAACTATTAATGGGAGAGAGACAAATATTTAAAAAATAAAACTGCTTGATGACTTCAACTGGTTTAGACCTTGAAGATGAAATATTATGATCTTGAATTAACCAATGAGGTTTGTTTTGCCCTTAAGTTGTCCATGCAGTTAGTTATATTTTCCATATCACACCCCTTATACATGCTATTATGAATTATGTCATTCTCTATGGTTTGAGGGAAACAATATGGGTTAAATCGTATCCCTCCTAAAATTCGTATACCAAAGTCCTAACGCCCATTACCTTAGAATGTAAGCTGATTTAGAGAAAGGGTCTTTAAGGAGGTAACTAATTTAAAATAAATTCATTATAGGGAAGACCTTAATCTAATGTGAATAGTGTTCTAATAAGAAGAAAATACTTGGACAGAGGTACAGTGGGAAGACCATGTGAAGAAAGGAAAGATAGTCATCTGCAAACCAAGAAGAGAGGCCTGGAATAGATTCTTCTCTCACAAGCCTCATAGGATCCATGCCTGCTGATACCTGTGTTCTTAAACTTCTGGTCTCCAGAACTACAAGGAAATACATTCTTTTGTTTAACCCACACAGTTTGTGGCACTCTGTTGTGGCAGCCCTAGCAAATTAAAACAGAAAGTAACCAAATATTTGCATAATTGTAAAAACTTTAAAAACTTTCCGATATTGGATAAATAACAGAAATTTAGATGGGAAGACATGTCTACAGTATAACTGTACATGAGGTGTTGCAAGAATGTTCTCTGTGGTTGAGGTTGAACTTCATTCCTGGAAAGAAGCTGAGTGAGCAAAGGATCAAATAGAGCATAGAAGGAAAGACATGGCCAAGAGAGGTGGTCAAAAATAAAAATGAAGACATAAGTGACCTCATTTTATTAAGAAATAAATGATCAGTGAGCTGAGATCTGGCCACTGCACTCCAGCCTGGGCGACAGAGCGAGACTCCGTCTCAAAAAAAAAAAAAAAGAAAAAAGAAAGAAATGATGATGAAATTGAATTTAAATATATATTTATATATTAATAGTATATATTATATTTATTATTAATTTATATATAAATATTATATATATATTTAAAACAGGGTCTTGCTTCGTCTACCATGCTGGAGTGCAGTGGTGCAAGCAACGCTTACAGCAGCCTTGACCTCCCTAGGCCCAGATGGTCCTCCCTCCTCAGCCTCTCAAGTAGCTGTGACTACAGGCACACATGACCACACTCTACTAAATTTTGTATTTTTTATTTGTTTGTTTTTTTGTAGAGAAGGGATTTCTCCATGTTGCTTGAGCTGGTCTTGAACTCCTGGGCCCAAGCAATCTGCCTGCCTTTGCATTCCACAGTTCTGGGATTACGGGAGTGCGCCACCACACCTGGCCTAGAATTTTCAAACGTTCAAATGGTGATATAATCATACATTACTGTAGCCATAGCAACAGTGAGGTTATGAGCGTAACAGCGCACTGTCTTGTGAGAAGTACTGAACTGGAAAGTACAAAGCATACAGAAGGTTGAAAAAGTTTGTAAAGTATTCGAGAATTTGAAAAATGCCTAATCACTTATACTTAATTTTAGAGGCAACAGGAAGACCTCAAACATTTGGACTAAATGTTGACTTTCCTATAACTAGTTTCAAGAATGATCATTCCACTGGCACTTTGAGCATAGCTGTAATGAAGGTGGTGCAGACTGGAAATATGCCCCAGGAATCCTGCATTTGGAAATACTGGATGCATGAAGATGCATCAAGTGGCTACTTTTATTATTTCATTAGTTTTCCCTCAGTGACCTTTTTCATAAATGTATTGAATGTCAAATATATGAATGTACCCCATTATGTCATGAGTTCATTAATGTCCCCGGTTACTCTAGCTAGGGGAGGGAGAGAGCGAACAAACATATCATATTACCACCTGTTTCATTTTATCCTTGTATGGAGTTTGGATTCTTTGGATGGAAACCAATGAACACAAAGATATTGAGGAAGATCTGATGATAGTCTGGATTAGGGTAATAGATTCTAACGTGCATGAGAATAGACCGGGAAATTTGCAGAGAAAAAAGGGACCAAGAAAAATGAATGGAAAAATAAAAGCAGATTGCTGTGTCGTGCCTCTAGAATTTCTGATTCAGTTGATTTAGGATGGGGATATTGAGAATTTGCATTTTTAAAAGATTCTCAGATAACAATGATGCCTCTGGTTCCAGAAAAATACTGGGCTAGAGAAATGAAACTAAGAATGGAAAGTGAAGTGGGTGGAAAACAGCACTTCCTCAAAGACTGGCTGTTTTAGTTTTGTTTCTTTGATTAATGGAGTATACAAGAACAGAGTATAATAGAGTCTCCACTCACTACATTATTACATTATTTTAAAATTAATTATCTTGTTAATTACTCTTTTTAAAATTGTATTTAAATAGTTTTGGGCGAGAGAGACGGTGGTTTTTCATTACATGAAAAAAGTTCTTTAGTGGTGAATTCTGAGATTTGGTGCGCCTCTCACTCGAGTAGAGTACTCTGCACTCAATACGTCGTATTTTGTCCCTCCCCCTCTCCCATCCTTCCCCCCAAGTCTCCAAAATCACTCTTTATCGTTACACTTTTCCTACTTTATATTTCTTTATTTCCTATTTTTCTTTCTCATAGAATTTCTTACTTACATTTCTTGTTTTCCTCCATTTTTCCAAATTTATAGTAGTCAAAGAAATTGCTTTAGCGTCCGGGCGCGGTGGCTCACGCCTGTAATCCCAGCACTTTGGGAGGCCGAGGCGAGCAGATCACGACGTCAGGAAATCGAGACCATCCTGGCTAACACCGTAAAACCCCGTCTCTACAAAAATAAAAGGTAAATATAAAAACTAGCCGGGCGTGGTGGCGGCGCCTGTAGTCCCAGCTACTCCGGAGGCTGAGGCAGGAGAATGGCGGGAACCCGGGAGGCGGAGCTTGCAGTGAGCCGAGATGGCGCCGCTGCACTCCAGCCTGGGCGATAGAGCAGGACTCTGTCTCAAAAAGAAAAAAGAAATTGTTTTAAATTATTAGGATTAATACCTGGGTAATGAAATAATCTGTACAACAAACCCCCACGACACAAATTTACCTATGTAACAAACCTGCACGTGTACCTCTGAACTTAACAAACAAGTTAAAAGAGGGTAAGTCTTTAATATAAGACACTTGTGTAAAATCGTAATTTTCTCTGTTTCTGGAGAAAATATGTTTGGTGTGTTATTCACATCTTCTTTGAGCTTGTTGATAATTATATTAATTAAGCATGGATCAACTTCTTTTTTGATGATGACTTTCATTAGCTTAAAAGTTGCATACATCCAGATGTGTTTTTAAAAAATTGGTAGGTAATTAGAAACACTTTATTTCAATCAAGGAAAATTATGCCATCATGTATTAGAATAACAATGCAGATTCAAGAACATATTTAACGGTAATTATTATGTTCTACTGTACTTTCTGAGTAACTAAAAGTTCACACTTTTTACGAACATGTCAAAAATGTTAGCCAGCAGAGTGGTCTAGTAATGTTCATGGTATTTGATTTATGTGATTTTTAAGAAAAGCATTGCACGTTTAAAGTGCATTAAAAAGCTCAGTATTTCTGGTAAATTTCTGTCCTAAATCATAGAAGAATATCATGGAAATTATCTATGTTAGTCATTTTAAATGTACTTTGTGTTCTACAATTTTACCCTCCCAACTCAAGACAAACTCTTTTCAAAAACCACGTATTATTTGAAGTATAGGCAGCATATGCACATGGTGCTTTCAGAAGACTTCTGTCACTCTGTTGCTTGTTATACATTAGTGCTTGATGAAAAGATACTGTTTCTGAGAAATGGTGAGCCCCTTGCAATTCAATTAAGTTCAGTTAATGACAATGCTCCACATATTCTTGGAACAGGTAACTGGAAATGGAATCTACAGAAATCTTTGTAATTCATGTCTCTTCTGAAAAGAAATTTAAGACAGCAAGAAATTACAGTCATATACATTAAATACTTGCTTCTCAGGCTATGCCTGTCTGTAATATTTATAACTGTGTGCTAAATATTTGTGTGAATTACCTGCATTGTCTGATATCAAACAGCGAGGAAACATACTGTATTTTCTTTGCTCGTATGCATGTCATTACTGTTTGAATAAGGAATTCTGGGGACATGAATAACTATAGGAGTAGCCGACTTTGCTTTCAGTTATTATTTAGAAAACCTGACAAAGAGAGTTAATTGGTGATGGTGAAAAGATATCTGATTAAACTGAAAACACCTATGGTGAGCTATTGGCAAACTGAATAAATCAGTGTTCACAAAGTATACAGCTGTTTAATTGTTGATTTGGTGTTATTTAAATGCGACATATAAAAAACAACTAGCTTTGTTATTAAAACACATATAATCAATTCTATTTTATTTACTAATAAATTAAATTAATATTGTCTAGAATGTAAAAAAGTTATGCAGAGATATAAGAGGAATTTATAATTATTATAAGACCATTGTCACAATGTAATTGTGAACAAGAAAATCTGACACTGTAAGATCATTTGAAAGATTTAATTCACCATCAAATTAAATTCAGAAAATTTTAGATGCAAATATTAGTTTGCAATAAAACAAAATGGGAGAAATAGTTAAATGAAGAAATATTTGAGAAGTATACTTTATATTATTTGTCTTTACAACTGTATTAAGAATTGTATTTACATATGTATACATATGTATGTATTTATTTTAGTGAACAATATTAAACATTTATGTCTCAGAGACTCGTAGTTCACTAATTCAAGCATGCTTCTTAGATATCCATCTCTGCTTAAAACAATTCTAACTCACAGTGAAAACCCAGAGAAGGTACTGGGGTTGTATTTGTTCAGAGAATCACCATTAATAAACTATAAAAATGTTATTGTAATTGAAGTTAAGGACCAATAGAGAGGGTAGAAAATGTTGCTAAATTATAGGGACAGTATATTAAATTTCTAGAATATATGTCTTTTTATGTATCTCAATGAAAGTTTTCATCAGCAGCCGTTTATCACTGAGGAATAACATCTTTACTTATGCTTGGATTTCATGTCATTATCACCCATAAAAAGTCACATTAAGACATTGTTTTGACAGCCTTAGGACACTGATGAGGCAGTAACCATGTAGCATGCTAAAATATAGGGTTACTTCCTCAAATTTTGTTGCATATTTATATATTTGTTATAAATAGAATAGTGCCCCTCAAAGATTCACATTCTAGAATCTCCAAATATTGTAATGTGTTGCTTAAATGGTGTATTATTTTTCTAGGCCTTCTATAACCTATGACCATAAAATGGATAGCTTTACACAAAATAAATGTATGTTATCTTAATAGTCAGGGAGGCCAGAAGCATGAAATGAAGGTCTTGACAGAGTTAATTCCTTTTGGAGACTCAGACGGAGAATCTACCTCCATCTTCTATTGTGCTTCAATGTATAATTTTTTTTCTGTCTTTTATAAGGACACTCCTCATTAGATTTAGAACCCACTCTAATCCCAAAGGCTCTCATTCTATGATCTTTAACTACATCTTCAAAGACACTTATTCCAAATAAGGTCACATTCTGAGGTTCCAGTAGGCGTGCCTTCTGGGAATGCTGTTCAATCCACTAAACGTAGCCGAAAAGGACATTGCACATGTGATTAAATTGGGCCTTAGAGTGGGAGAGGTTATCCTGGGTAACCTGAATGTGCCCAGTGTAACCATAAAGAGACTTACAAGAAAACAGATAAAGCAGGATAGTCAGAATCAGAAAAGGAGATGTTATAGGGAGGCAAGAGAGAGAAAATTGAAAACGTTTCTGCTGGCTTAGAAGATATAAAAATAGGCCAGGAGCCAAGGAAAGCAAGCAGCCTCTAGAAGCTGGAAAAGACAAAGAAACAGATTCAGCTTCAGTGCCTCCAGATAAAACACAGCCCTGTTTACCCCTTGATTTTGGGACTCTTGATCTACAGCCAGAACTGTAAACTAATACATTTGTGTAGCTTTGAGAGTCAAAATGTGTGATTACTTGTTACTGCAGCAATAGAAAATAAATACACATTTTCACAAATCCACATCATCAGGAATTATTTACGCCCTAGCCTCCTATAGTAGGAATACTTATAAATTATTAAGATTCTTATTTCTAAGCCACATTGATAAATATTTCCAAATGATTACATATTAGATACCAAATTTCAAAAATATTTGTGGACATTTATAATTAGTAGCATTTTTACTAATTTATCGTGGTTTTTTGATACAAAACAAGTGTTGAACTATGAAAGTTTTTAAATGATTACTAAATGCAAGGTTTATGAGAAGAAATAAATTTGTTTTTATTTTATAGTTATTGCAGACACACCTGACAAATTCTTATTGTCTGTGGATAGCAATAATATGTTTCATCAAATTATGGAGCTAGCTTAATACTAATTGTTCTGTTTAACTCCATTTTGTTTTTTAACGTAGTGAAGTTTTGCAATTAGAAAAAATCCATTATACTTTCACATCTGACAAGTTTCTGCTGCACAAAAATTTCAATTTATCTAAGCACTAACATTGCAGCTAGCAACAATTTTAGAAAGTTCAGTGCTAATGCAAAAAAAAAAAAAAAAAAAAAAAAACCCTTGCAAAATTTACCACAATTGTTTACTTTCTGAAAATGAGCACTAAACCATTTGCATAACATCTGTACTGCTTGGAGGGCTGAAACAGTAAAGCAATTAGCTCTGTGTTCTATAATGTATGTCGCAACAGAGCAACACTGAAGTGGAGCTAACTTAATATTTAGTTAGAAGAGAAAAGGCACTTTATTTGCCCTTTACTACCAGTGCTTCTTTAAACCGCCCGATCATAGGAAATGTGTTAAGAATCGTTTTTCCAAGACAGTTTCAGGAAACATTACTTGAAGAAAAAAATCTCTAAGGGACATCCATTTAGTCTTTCTAATATGTGTTTTTTTACATCTATTGTATGTGCTTGACTATTACAGACGTTATATACTAGCTATTGTATAGTCCACAAGGCTTCAGATCTATTACAAAAATTACAAGAAATAACTTATAATAATCATATGCCAGAATAACTGTGTGGATGTCAATTAGATGTATGGCCAGCACTCCTGATATCCCAAACAGGTGTCTGTACGTACACTCTTATTTTTAAGAAAATATGATATAACAAGAGTGGTCATGCTTGTTTTTGAATAGAGTCATTAGATTTAACAATGGACGGTTTTCTGGTTTCCTAATATGTTTAAATTTACAATTTTATATTTATTACATTTATATTTATTAAATTACATTTAATTTTATATTAAAATCACCCTGATGATATGTACTATACTTTAATTCTAGATACTAAAGTATCACTATATAACTACATAGCTACATATGTGTGTGTGTCTGTGTATACATATATATACCTGTACATACATATATCCTTCTTTTTAAGAAAGCATTCTTACATTTGCAATTTATTTATATAAATAAATAGGATGGTACCAGTGAAGTTTTATTACACAGGCATATTACAAAGAGGCAATGTCTAGGCTTTTAGAATAGCCATCACCCAAATAGTGTACATTGTACCCTTCAGGTAATTTCTCATCCATCCCTCACCCCCTCCCAACCTCCCACCGTCCCAAGTCTCCAGCGTCTATGATTCCACAATCTACGTCCATGTGTACGCCTTATTCAGCTCCTGCTTATAAGTGACAACATGGTAAACTGACGTTATTTCACTTAAGATAATGGCCTCCAGTTACATCCATGTTGCTGCAAAAGACATGGCTGCATTTTTTTTTGTTCCATATATATGTATATATGTACATATGCCACATATTCTTTTCTTTTCTTTTTTTTCCCCCGAGACAGAGTCTCCTTCTATCACCCAGGCTGGAGTGCAGTGGTGCTGTCTCAGCTCACTGAAACCTCCGCCTCCCAGATCCAAGTAATTCTTGTACCTCAGTCTCCCGAATAGCTGGAACTACAGGCGTGAGTCACCATGCCCAGCCAATGTTTGCATTTTTGGTAGAGATGGGGTTTCGTCATGTTGCTGAGGTTGGGCTTGAACTCATGGCCTCAAATGATCTAACCACCTTGGCCTCCCAAAGTGCTGAGATTACAGGCATGAGCCGCCATGCCCAGCTTATGTATCACATTTTCTTTATCCAATCCTCCCTCAATGGACACTTCATTTGATTTCATATTTTTGCTATGGTGAATAGTAATAAGCATATAGGTGCAAAGGTATCTTTGTGGTATGATAATTGTCCAGTTGGAGACAGTGGACAATTTGCAATAGACAATTTCTTTTTTTCCTTTCCGATTTTTGTTGTAGGTTCAGGAGATACATGTGCAGGTTAGTTACGTGGATAAATTGCATGTTACAGGGGCTTACTGTGCAGGTTATTTCACCCCCTAAGTAATGAGCATATTACCCAATAGGTAGTTTCTTGGTCCTCAATCTCCTCCCACCCTCCGCCTTCAAGTAGGCCCCAGTGTCTGTCATTCCCTTCTTTGTGTTCAAGTGTACTCGATGTTTAGTTCCCACCTATAAGTGAGAACAAGCAGTACGTGGTTTTTCTGTTCCTATATTAATTTACTTAGGATAATGGCCTCCAGCTGTATTCATGTTGCTACAAAGGACATTATTTCCCTCTTTTTCTATGACTGCATGGTATTCTGTGGTATATATGTACCACATGTTCTTTATCCAGTACACCATTGATGGGTATCTATATTAATTCCTTTTTTTTTTTTTTTTTGGGACGGAGTTTTGCGCTGTCGCCCAGGCTGGAGTGAGTTGCATGATCTCAGCTCCCAGCAACCTCCGCCTCCTGGGTTCTAGCAATTCTCCTACCTGAGCCTCCTGAGTAGCTGGGACTACAGGTGTGTGCCAACACACCCGGCTAATCTTTTGTATTTTAGTAGAGATGAGATTTCACTGTGTTGCCCAGGCTGGTCTCGAACTTCTGAGCTCAGGCAATCCACCCGCCTCAACCTCCTAAAGTGCTGGAATTACAGGCATAACTCACCGCGCCTGACCTATTAATTTCATTTCTTTGCTATTGTGAATAGTGCTGTGATGAGCATGTGTGTGCCTTTGTTTTTATGGTAAAATGATTTATATTCCTTTGGGTGTATACTTAGTAATAGGATTGCTTGGTTGAATGGCAGTTCTGTTTTTAGGTCTTTGAGAAATTGCCACACTGTTTTGTTCATTCCTTTTCATTCTTTTTTTCTTTATTCCTGTCTATCTGTCTTATTGCAGAAAGATAGTCTTCAAGCTCTGAAGTTCTTTCCTCCACTTGGTCTATCCAGCTATTGATACTTGTGACTGCATTGTGAAGTTTTGTGTTGTGTTTTTCAGCTCAATTGGGTCATTTATATTCCTCTCCAAACTGGCTATTCTGGTCATCAGCTCCTGTAATGTTTTCTCATAATTCTTAGCTTCCTTGCATCGGGTTAGAACATGTTCTTTTAGCTGGTTAATTACCCATCTTGGGAAGCCTGCTTCTGTCAATTCATCCATCTCAGCCTCCGCCAAGTTCTGTGCCCTTTCTGGAGAGGTGTTGCAATCATTTGGAGGAGAAAAGACACTCTGGCTTTTTGAATTTTCGAGTTTTTGGCATTTTTGTGAGGATTACTTCTCATTTTGTGGGCTTATCTACCTTCGATCTTTGAGGTTGTTGACTTTTGAATGGGGTTTTTGTGGGGTCTTTTTTTGTTGTTGATGCTGTTGTTGCTGCTTTTTGTTGTTTGTTTTTCATTTAACAGTCCGGTCCCTCTTCCATAGGTCTACTGTGGTTTGCTGGGGGCCTACTGCAGACCCTAGTTGCCTCAGACCCTCCTGCACCTACAAGTATCACCAGTGATGGCTGCAAACAGTAAACATGGCAGCCTGCTCCTTCCTCTGGGAGCTCTGTTCCAGGAGGGCACTGACCTGAAGCTGGCCCAAATGCTCCTGTAGGATGTGTATGGAGATGCCTACTGGGAGATCTCACCCAGTCAGGAGGAACAGGATCAGGTTGCTGCTTAAAGAAGCAGTCTGGCTGCTCCTTGGCAGAGTGGGTGCACCGCGCTGGGGGAAATCTCCCGCATTCAGACCTCTGGGACTTTCCAGAGCCAGCAGGCAGGAAAGGGTGCTGGCTGAACTGCAGATACAATGGCCACCCCTCCTGCAACTGGCTGCATCCCAGGGAGTGATCAGAATTATTTCCTGTCTGCTAGCTTTGGGGTTGGTTTGCCCTTGTTTTCTTAGTTCCTCTAGGTGTGATATTAGGTTGTTCATTTGAGATCTTTCTAACTTTTTGATGTGGATGTTTAGTGCTATCTATAAATTTTCCTCTTACTACTGCTTTAACTGCTTGCCAGAGATTCTCGTATGTTTTATCCTTGTTTTCATTAGTTTCAAAGACTTTCTTGATTTCTGCCTTAATTTCATTCTTTACTCAAAAGTTATTCAGGAGCAAGTTGATTAATTTCCATGGAATTGTATGGTTTTAAGATATCTTTTTCTTATTGATTTCTATTTTTTGTTGCAGTGTGGTTTGAGAGTGTGGTTGGCATAATTTCAGTTTTTTAAAATTTTTTGAAAAGTGTTTTATGGCTGAGTGTGTGGTCAATTTTAGAGTGCACAGATGAGAAAAATGTATATTCATGTGCAGATGAGAAAAACGAATATTCTGTTGTTCTTGGATGGTGTTCTGTAGATTCCTATTAGGTCCTTTCGGTCAAGTGTTGAGTTTGGATCCCAAGTATCTTTCTTAGTTTTCCACTCAATGATGTGTCTAATACTGTCCTGTTGAAGTCTCCCGCTATTGTTGTGTGGCTATGTGAGTCTCCTTTGTAGGCCTTTAAGAGCTTGTTATATGAATCTGGGTGCTCCAGCTGGGTGAATATGTATTTATGATACTTAAGTCTTCTTATTAAATTGAACCATTTATCATTAGGTAATGCCCTTCCTTGTCCTTTTTGATTGTTGTTGGTTTAAAGTCTGCTTTGTCTGACATAAGAATAGAGACCCACTTGCTCTTTTTTTGTTTGTTTGCTTGTTTATCTTTCTCTATTCCTTTACCTTAAGCCTATGGGTGTCACTGAATTGTGATATGGGTCTCTTGAAAACAGTATGCAGTTAGGTCTTGCTTTTTATTTATGTTGTCTCTCTGTGCCTTTTGTGTGGGGTGCTTAGCCAATTTATATTTAAGGTTAATATTGTTATTTCAGGACTTGATCTTGTCATGTGTAGTTAGCTGGTTGTCACAAAACAAGTCTACATAGATGTGCTTGTGTTGTTACTTTGAAGTTACAATAGACAATTTTCTACCAATAATACTATAACTAATGCAAACTGATTCCAAAATAAATAAAATTATAATAGATTTATAATCACTGAAAAAAAATTGAGTAAATCAAATAATCTTACCAATTTATTTCAAAAAATGCACTGGACACTTGTTAGAAATATCCGAAGAAGACTTTAGGGCTATTGCAAGAAAGCAGAGGGAACTCAATCTTGCTGAAATAAAAAGAGAGAGAGAGATTTTTAAATGCAGATGTGAGCTAATGGAAATGTACTGAACAACATTGAGGAGAGGTTGGTAAAAGCAATTAGGCCATCTGTGTTTGCTAACTGTTGCTTGATTATTGACTTTGGTCTTGCATCTTCCACAGAGATTGGGAGATAAAGGAACTATCTCCTCAGATGATGATTGTAATTATTACATTTCAAAAACATAACTCCCAGGTCCTTGAGAAAGGTATTTCTTGTTTGTAGAAGATTTACATAAAAAGGACAATAGAAATAATTTACAATCCCAAATTTTCTAAAGTAAATGCTCTAAGGGAGGACAGGGGCCTGTAGTCTGGAAGAAACTTGTCTCAAGTTCACCATCTTGGCCATGGATAATGATAGAAATATCAAGATTAAAATGATCTTCGGCCCCAGTCCAGAAGCTTGAGGGTGGGGAAATGGAGAGATGATGGTCGAAAGGTACAAAGTCTCAATTATGCAGGATGAATAACTTCTGGAAATCTAATGTATAGCATGGTGACTATAGTTAACAATACTCTACTGTGCACTTGAAATTTGCTAATAGAGTTCATCTCTAACTGTTCTCATCACACACACACAAAAGTAGCCATTACATGAGATGAGGGATATGGTAATTAGTTTGGTTCTAGTAATTGCATTACAATGTATCTCAATGCATAAGGAACTTAAACAATTCAACAAGCAGAATAGAAATAACTCCATTAAAGGGTGGGCAAAGGATATGAACAGACACTTCTCAAAAGAAGGCATACAAGCAGCCAACAAATATATGAAACATGTTCAAAGTGATTAATCATCAGCAAAATGCAAATCAAAACAACAAGGAGATACTACATCACACCAGTCAGAATGGCTATTATTAAAAAGTCAAAAACTAACAGATGTGGGCAGAGTTGCAGAGAAAAGGGATGCAGCTGGTGGGAGTGTAAATTAGTTCAACCACTTGAAATGCAGATTACAGATTTCTCAAAGAACTTAAAAACAGAGCTAGCATTTGACCCAGCAAATGGATACATATCCAAAAGAAAATAAATTGTTCTACCAAAAAGACACACACACGTGTGTCTTCATTGCAGCATTATTCACGATAGCAAAGACATGGAATCAACCTATGTGCCCATCAACAGTGGATTAGATAAAGAAAATGTGGTACATGTACACCACGGAATATTATGTGGCCATAAAAAGAAAGAAATCAGCTGGAGGCCATTACCCCAAGCAAAGTAATGTAGGAACAGAAAACCAAATTCCAAATGTTTTTATTTATAAATGGAAGTTAATCATTGGGTACTCATGCACAGAAAGGAGGTGGTCAAGTGTTGAAAAACTAGATATTGGCTACTATGCTCACTACTTAGATGACGGGGTCATTTGTACCACAAACCTTAGCATCACGTAGTTTATCCATGTAATCAATCTTTACACATACACCTGAAGACATACAAGAGACTAACAAGCATAAGAACAATGCTCACTAATCATCAGAGAAATGCAAATCAAAACCAAAAATAAAAGTTGAACTTATTAAAAAAGCAAAATTCGTACCTCAGTAAAAAGGAAGGGGCGACTGGTGTATATTGTCTAAATTCACCAAATTGTATATATTAAATATGTGTTGTTTCTTATACTTCAATGATACCTCAATAAAGCTGTAAAAATAACACCACACTGTACTCCCAATATATATAATCTTTGTCAAGTGTACCTCAATAACACTGGAAAAAATAGAATTATATTTGCTAAGTATATTAGTACTTTAAAATTTCAAGATGACTAATTCGAACAGTAAGGTAGATACAAATGGAGAATTACACACTCTGATGTACTTTAAAAAGACTAATTTCATGAATAAACATATCAGATTGATCTTGCCTGTAGTATCTTTCCTGGGCAGTCAGGAACCTAAAATGAAAACTTGAGGTAAGGATAGAGTAGAGGAGTCTAATAGAGAAAAAGAAAGGAAAAGATTAATTGAGTTTAATTTTTACTTGTTACTGGGACTCACATGACTTAAAATTACAGAATGTTTCAAAAATGTATTTTTTTAACTTGAAGGTCAATTTTTCAGTCTTTCATTTTACTTGGTTGAAGATTTTTCCCTGGGAAGTTTCCATTGATTCAACTGAAACAAAGTTGCATTCCATCCCCCTACAGGGTACAGCATGAATTTGACACAGATCTAAGAGTCCTGGACATGGTTTTTTTAACATTAGATGAGATACCATGAAATACTGATGCCTATTTTTAATTTTGTGATTATTAAACCTAAAAGGCCAGAGCTCAATAAGATGATACAAATGAAATCTTACCCAATTCAAATTCTGAGCACACAAATTCCTCCCCATGAGTGCTGGGCACTATTTTAGGAGTATTAACTTTTTCATGCCACTAAGGAATTATGCACTGCACTGCACAAATGATGTATTGAGCCCTGGTGGACTTGAAATGTTGATGAACTTTTTAAAAATGCCATATTTGCTCCATTTGAGTACATTGGTCATTGGGAGAGTGGGGATGTAAAATTCAACATTGATTATCTGATTTCAGTGCTGAGCTCCTTTGGAGAACTGGGCAACCAGAAGCACATAGATACTTTTAAAATTCAAATGTACCTAATGTTGCATGATAAATCATTTCAGTAATTGTATTGACTTTGTATTAATAGGCTGACACATTTTTAATAGTGTGCTTTTAAAAATTCGCATCATTTTTTTGATAAAATACTATTTTTCAGTTATTTTAATGCTATACTTTTCAGCTACTACCACATATGCAATAGAAATTTGATATAGCATTATTTAATATAGAACTGAATTTTAGTGTCATACAATTAAGAAAAGAGATTTAGTGATTGAAGCTTTTAAGAGAAATTTAGTAGAATATTTTCTTTACTGCAAAGGTGTTTCTTAACGTATATTTCATAAAACTATTATAACTAGACTCAGAAGATTATCTTTTATTGTTTCTAACTAATCCTAAAAGAAAAATCTATACATTCATAATCTTAAAAGGTCAATATATATGAGACATTCATATTTAAGTATTTTTAATTCTGAAGAATTCTTCAAAGTTGCTCATAACAGTCTCATTAAAAACATCAATCCAAATACTAATAAAATTATCTAAAAGCAATAATTGTCAAAATTATACTATTTTCACAGTAAAACTAAAGTTTACTTTTAATGGTGTTCATCCACGTTTATTAGCTTAAAATAATTGTTAGCTTGATATTATAACAGTTCACGTTTTTCAAATCATATATAACCAAAATACTGTATACGACCAAAATAGAAAACTGTAAGGATAAACAAAAAGTAATAAATAATACTGAAAATGGTATTAAAGGGTATTAAGATAGATTCTTTTAAAAATACACCTGTGTCACAATCACTTGAAATTCATGCCACAGAAATATAATATTTTATACTCATTAACTTATTTAATTTGTTTTGAAAAAAGCTAACATAAAGCTGAAGTTATTTTACATGATGCATTTGTTAATTTTTTTTACTGAAAATCTTTAAATACAATTTAGTTCCAATGGATTTTTTAAATGCTAATATATCATGTAGGTACTAGTTTACTATAATTAGATGTGGATTTTCTACCATATACATGAGCCTCAACACTATAATAATTTCCAAAATAAAAGAATGTAATGAGTTTTCTTAAGAGACTCACCTTTTAAAAACACATTTTAAATGGTCTTGCCAGTTTTATAGTTATAAATAGCTTGTCGTAGAAAGTGTTGCTGATATAAAGAATAATGTTGTGAACCATATTTTCAAATCTTTTTTTAGTTTATTTTATTTTCTGACCAACAGCCTCACTTCTGTTTGTTCTCATCTAATTTCTTTCAATATAGGTTTACATGACTGATTCAGAAAGCAAGAATGATAAAACTGAAGTGTCAAATCTTTGATGAATTTAAATTTACTTACAAATATCCTGCTATAAATCAGAGCAGAAGAAATTGAAAGAATATAGAATACGATCTTTCAATGGCTATTAAGTAGTAGGGTAAAAAGTTATTGCATTAATCCTTGCATTTATTTTACTTAGTGAATAAAAGAAATTTTTAAATTGGAAAAAATGTTATTCCTTAATTTTAAGTAAACTTTGGCAATGCCTATATTTATCTATACAAAATTAATCACCCTTTTATATCATCTTTTCATAATAAATATTATATTATGCAGATAGTGAAACAAATATAATTACTTTTCTCTCTTATTATCTTCTTATGTTACCTGTTTATATCAGGTTTGTTATGGCATAATTATATAGAAGTATTTTATGTAATCCCAAAGAACAGGACAAGTGGTAAGAGAAAAAATCATGTATACAAGTATATGGAGCTTTTGATGGCAACAGAAAGGACTCATGTCTTCCAGGAGGAGTAGGAAAACCTCACCACTCAGCTTATGGGCATCAAGACATGCAAAAATTGGGTGTTTCATGGATGAAATGGAAGAATTTGGGGGATAGGCTATAATAAGGCTGTAGAAACTGAACAGCATGCCACCTATTTTCCAGAATACATGTTTAAAGTTTTTTTAAATGACTTTTTGCGTTAACCACCTTTAACGTCACAGTAAAATACGCTTGGAAAACATATCATCTATCTTTACATGTATTTATAGCTCAAATATATATTTAGGATTTTCTATTAAGAATAATATACTATTCTTAACTTTGCCTGAATTCACACAGTAGTAATTCTCTACAGGACTACACTTCATTTACTTTTTAAGTGTGTAACTCTGGAAATGATTTGAATATAATGAAAACGCTATTAAATGCACTTTTGTTGAACAGCGTAACAAGCCTCACTTTAATAACCAAAATGTAATCTCGTCTTCTTGGAGAACGTTGCAAGCCTGGTATGAAAGGTAAAAGGGCTCTGAATGTATCATTTCTTCTATTTTAGTATCTAATCAAAGCCAAGAAAGAATTATAAGTTATGACACATGCATTATTTGTTAAAACCAAATTCATAGACCTATATTTATGTCCTGGGGATAAAATATTAAATGAATAGAAGCTGAAGAATGCATTTTTATTTTTTACAAGTTTATTGGTAAGAATAGCATAAAGGGCATGTAAAATGGTGGAAATCTTGTGAAATTATAAAGAAAGTATATAGAAAGTATATAGAATTATAGTGGGAGGAAAATATTCTATGTTGTTGAATATTGACAAGACCCTAATTGAAAGGTTGTACTCATTCAGACCTCTTCAATTACAAAATAGTAATTACTTTTATTGTGCCTTTGTTTAAAACCCCTATGCAAATATGCTTAAGAGAAACATTATTCTTTGCAGAAGACTAGTGAGATTTGAAGAGTCAATGGTTAAAAGAAGATAGGGTTCAACATAAGTCATAGATATATTTTAAAAGTTAACATGATTTCACAATCAAGACTTAATCTCTTCCCAAACTGAGTATAACACTATGTAATATTCTCTTAATTTGAATATCATTATTTAGAAACACTTGCCCCCATTAGATATGATTCTTCCTTAGCATTGACAAAGACTTTCTCCTTTGAATTAAACTTTAGTCAGGCTCCTCAGAGTCTTCTTCTGCTTGGCGAGACCCAACCTTGCGCTTCCCTCTATGTCCTTGTAGAATCCACTTTGAGTAAGAATTGTGCTAAGTTAGTTTATTAAAAATCCTTCTCACCCTCTGCTTGTATAGCATTGGACAAGCCTGGATAGCTGATCACCCTGGCTTGCCTTCAGCAATAATCCCATCAAGTCAGGTTAGCCAGAAACCCTTTTTCCCTCATGTTTTCTCTTAGCAATTTTCCATCCACTGATACCCACCCTCCTTCTTGGTTAAAAATCCCCACTTATCCTTGTTGGAATCAGAGTTGAGTCCAATCTCTCTTCCCAATGCAAGACTGCATTTACCGATGGCAATGGTCACCTTGAATGAAATCTGCTTTACCATCCTTAGCAAGTGTGATGAATATCTTTTTTTTTTTTTTTTTTTATTTAACATCAGCATGTGGACTCCGGTTGCTTTCATTTGAAAGATATATAATTAATTTTATTCTCTTACAAAAACTTGGTTTCTAAAACAGCCTGGTTTCATTCATGTTAAGTACTTCAGTGACCCTTAGTTATTAGAATGTAATATAGGCTATATGTAATTAGCTGCAGTCAGATGTAGGCAACTGAAATCTGCCGAACTTCTGAACTTTCCCCATTGCTCCTAAATTTACTTCCCTCCCTGGATTCCTTATCTCAATGCTACAGCTTTTACCACTGATTCACGCCAGAAACTATAGGACTATCTTTGATCCTTGCCAGTCTGAAATCTTTAAGATTCTCTGTCTTAGTTAATTGCATTCAGAACACCACAGAATTTGACCTGGATTCTGTGTGAAAAGTCATAAATTTAAGCTCTTCAAAGAAGTCATGCTTGAGGCCAAGAAGTCATGTTTTGAATTATGGCCGAGTTTGGGTTTACTGAAAGCTCTAGTCAGTGGTGCACAACCTGCCTGCATGTGGAACCACCCGGGAAGCTGTAAAAAAATACCGATCAAGAGACTAGATTTAATTGGCCTGGGGTGTGACCTGGAAAAATATCTTTCGTAAAAGTTACCCAAGTCATTCTAATGTGCAGCCCAGCTTGAGAACTACTTCTGTTAAGTTATAACTGTTTTGCGGAGATAAATAGAAAAACTTGGGTTTTCAGAGAGTGTGTGAGTAAGTGAAGAGTTGGGGTCTAGGGAACATTACGGTTGTGCTGCAATGATGTGTTACATGGTTTTCTCTTCTATCTTCTCACACTCTATAAACTCGATGATGCGTCAGTTACTTGGGGGATGCCTGTACGTTGCATGAGATGGCGTTGTATTTCTATAAATCTCCCATCCACAAGTTAAGATAGTGCAGAAAAATATCCTGTTATAATTTCTTAGCTAATTTTCAGGCTCCTGTTTTAATTTGAAGCTCTTCAATAAAGATTAACTTTTTCACCACTTTATCTTAAGAACTTTGCAGTATGCTAAAATCCACTAAATATGCGTTGAGTGAATATTGAATAATGCCCAAGTTTAGTGAATTGTATAAAATTATTTGTGCAACTAGTTCAGTCTTTATTAGGCTAAATAAAATATTTCCACATGAATTCTGACTTTATCCCTTTCTTTAAGTTTTTAAGATACTGTTTTACAAAGTCTCAGGTACATTCTTTTGAGACCCAGGACTCAGTTAGGGCCTCCTTTATTTCCTTCTTCGCCCTCTAAAGAAGCTTCTGAAACCATTAATATGGAAGGGCCATCAGGAATAGTGTATATATTGTGAATTCTCAGAAGGAGTTGCCTTGATACCACTTGTTAGATTTAAGCAGTTTATCTTGGCTAACTAGGAGTTATTATCTGCGTCCCTCAGGATGAGCCATAGGATGTTAGAAGATTAAGGTAGTGTGCCTATGCTAGCTTACTTGAAGAAAAATTCTGCTTCATAGCCAGCCAGGACACATCTTCTGATTTAACTGGATCCTTGACAGGTATGTTTTGTTCTTTTAAGTCGGAAAACATGAGTTTCCCTTGGCTGTTCCAGCAACCTATTTTCCATTCAAATATGTTTCCCGTTATTGCCCTCTGACCTCTTTCTCATCACTCTCCCTTCGCCATGTTGATGAATTTTCTTAGCCATCTCTAGAGCCCACATTAAATGTATTGAAAGATCCATCATTTCACCCTTGTGCTAAAGTCTTCTCTTTTTGATGTTAGGCATTCCAGCTATCACCATGTGGACTTCATTGCTGTCATTTATTGACCTGTCACTCACATTCTCTGAGAATGCTGGCGTCAGTCTCTTTGCCCACCTGCCCTTTTTCTAAACTGCTGTTGCTGCCCAATTAAAGTGTTTAACTATAACAACCTTCATTGCCATCTCACGTTTCATGCAATCTCTGATCACAAAACCCTTTCTTTAAGATGTTACACTCTCATAATTCCACTGAATTTGTCCTTTGGCATAATTTAGAACTCTGTCCACAATCTACTTTCCTCATGCTCATTTCTCCTACTGATGCAACTGGCTTCTTATTATATTATTTCAACAAATGTCTTATTTTCACACTCAATTTCCTCAATATCTTTCAGTCAGAACCAAGCCATTTCCGACCCTACAGTTATCCAAATGTACACTGTCTGAGATGGTAGCCACTATCCACATGGTCTGTTGAGTACACGAAATGTGATTTACGTGAATTAATGTGTGTTAAATGTGTGGAAAACACAGTAGAGTTTGATGATTTTGTATGGAAAAATGTAAGATCAAATTAGTAATGTTTTATAATATATTTATTATAATAGATTATATAATAATAAATAAATATTTTATAATAAATATTGATATTTATGTTGAAAAAATTTTGGATAATTGAAATCAGCATATAGAATATAATTTTTAAATTAACATTACATTTTCTCTTTCTAAATCTATTTTTACATGGTCACTAGAACATGTAAAACTACATATGCAGCTTGCATTTGTTGTTTGCATTATATTTCTGTTGAACAGTGCTGATTTACACATAGAAATCCATATATGTCCTTTACTGTCAACTCTGGTGCCTTGAACTTGTGTCTGCCTTGAAAAATGTTCTAACTTAATATGTCCCTTTTTATCCAAATCAATTTTTAGCCTAAAATGACCATCAGTACTTCTAAGATGGCCTTTAGCTTGTCCCCAGTGGACTCAGTGCTCAATTACTTATTACAATTTATTGAGTAAATGCGCATTGAGTATCTACTATGTCAATCACCAATTTAGGAGTGGAGAATGGAGCAGTGAACAGCAGATTAAAATCAGTACGCTCTTCTGATGGAGTCGGACAATAGTACAGAATTCAAGTGGCCTGAATTGAAAATGGGATTCAGGGAATGGGGATAGAAAATGTCAAGAGGGGAACATTGTGAAATTTTTAGGATCTTCACTTGAAAGGGTCTCACTGTGTTATAGCATCTGAAGGAAGCAAAGAAGCTGAGCATGGCTTCTTGGGAAGAGCCCTCCAAGTGGAAAGATCTGAGCAATATTGGAGCATACATAGTGGCCTTCAGAAAGGCCACTGTGACTGAAGCCAGAGACCCAGAGAGAGAGACGTAGATGGGTCAGGGAATTTGAGAGTGAGGGTGGGTGTGGGGCTGAACATTGGCCAATCAAATAGGTCCCCATGAGTATTGTGGCATTTATGTCTAGTATCTGGAGGGTTTTGTTAGAGGGGGGTTAACATGATCAAATGTAAATTGTAACATGACTCTGGATGTGGTAATGAGAAATGTGTGAGAGGACATGAATGTGTAAGTTGGTATGAGAGTAGGTTGATATGAGAAAAGTGAGTGAGTAAAAGTGAGTAGGTTGGTATGAGAAAGTTGCAATAGTCCAGGTGAGAGGTGATGATGGCTTGTGCCAGGGTGGTAGCTGAAGAGGTAAAGTGTCTTCTCTCAGAGGCAATAACAGCCTCTTGGTTGAATGCTCTGTGTCCAGAGAATTTACCTGCATTCCAACTCAGGCTTACCTTTCTCCTTTTCTCAGAGGAAGCACTACCCAATCTCCTATGTAAGATTAATCCCCTGACTGGTTGTCTGAATTCAATCCATTGCCTGTTTGTCACTTTTTCCCACTAATTGTACAATTTATTTTTGTTATTTCTAACTTATCTACCCGTATTGGTTCAATAACTATGAAGTTAAGAAAATAAATTCTCCTTCAAACATTCATTATCTTCCTGTCCCATTGTTAGCTACATTCTTTTCATTTCTTTCTGTTTTGCTTCCTCAAAGTATAATCTCTAATTCTGATTTCCAAATTCTCGCCTCCCTATTAATTCCTCTAGCCACAGCAAAGTGGCTTTAGTCATCATCAGTACAGAAAAATCATATTGACCTTCTGACTTTAAACTTTGTAGATAATTTTAAATCTTCACTTTATTTGACATCTTTGTGGCATTTGGTACTAATCATTTCTTTCTGGAATTTGGACTTTTCTCTGATCACATTTATGTCTCCACTGGTCTGTAAACCACTGGAAAGGATAAACCATATTCTGTTTAACTTTAGTCTCCAATATGATGTGTGTAATACAATTTTGCTACCCCAAACATACATATATATAATATTCATATTTACTTAAATATAAAACAAGAATATTCAATTTCAGTTAACGTGGAAATAACCCTTTCCCCCTGTTCCTGTCTTTCCATTCTTGAAAGAACTCAGCCTTCTCAGAGGGTCTATGATGCTTCCATTCCAAAAACTAAAGGAATTGTTTTCCTTTGCTCATAGTTTTTGAAGATAGAGTCCTCTTTACTCTCAAGGAAAGAGGATTCAGAGTTTTAGTTGCAATGATTTTGGTCCCTACTCCTTCAAGATCTGTTGTAAAGTAAAAGAAAATTAGCTTTCCCACCCTCCATCCTTCAGCTTTTGTATATTGGATAAAAAAGTTTTATGTTAAGAGTTATAAAGCAGATGGGGAAGGGGATGGGTGAGGGAGAGCTTTTCTGGGAAATGTTGAGTTGATGGATCAAGAAACTGGGCATTGAGTGAGGATCTAAAATCATTGAATCCAAATCCTCTAAAATCATTGAATCCAAATCCTTTGATCAGCCCGGTTAACTTCATCCTTCATGTGAATGGGATCCTTCCATTCCTATACTCAGAGCCCATGCTGGTTTATCCTTGCCAGTGTCTCAGTAGTCATCCCTCCCACGGGGTTTGGCCCATGTCTCAATACTCTGCACAGACCATATTGCAATACTTAGGAAATCTGTAAGCCCTAAATTTGGAGGGCAATGGAGAGGTGGGGTTAGGCACCTCTAGCCTGGTGGTGTGTGCGAATGTGGATGTAGAGTTGGGGAGAAAGCTCCCACAGAAGAACTGAGGGCATGAACTGGGGTAGCTCTCACAGGGGCACTAGTTATTGATAACAGCTTTATCTGGATGAACTGCTTGTCATCTGCATGAACTGCTTGTCATCTGAATGAACTGCTTCTCATTATCATTGTCCAGCTTATTACTTACAAATCCAAATGGTTACATTTTCCATAGCATATGGATAATTAAAACAATTTTAATAAAGAGGATTTTTACACAGAATAATGGATTAGAACAGTTAATGAAAATCACTTCATAAAAGAAAATGGTTACCATGTTCACAGTCCTTGAAGTAAGTTTAATTGATTGTATTAATTTAATGTAAGAAAAACAACCAAAAAACCAATGTGTCTAATATCAAGGGAGACTTTATTCAGAAAAGATAATATAGAAAGAGGAAAAAAATGGACCAATAATGTATGTGGCTTGCACATACTCTGAATGGGAAGAATTAACATAAAGACTTTTAAGTTTTTTTTTTGTGCTGCAGAGAACAGTTTTTGATTTAATAAAGATATAAGGAGAACACTTTTCTCTGGATTCATCTAATTTAACGTTTTCTATGACATTTCCCTGATGACCTCTGATTATTTTGTACCCATGTAGCTCTGCCTACAGGGAAGAAGATGATAATGTGAATGTGACTGTTTTGATCCCTGTAAAATCCCCAGAAATTCTACTCATTAAAATTTACTTTTAAAATAATTATGAACTTACTTAATGTGGCTCAACAATTGAAGAAAGGGAATGGCTCTGGTGTGCTAACAAAATAGAATTTTTGAGTCTGAAAGATTGAGGGCTTAACATTATTTCTGAAATGCAAACCTGAAGTCTGAATCCAACTACTGTTTGAAATCTCCAGTGAACTCTTTTTTTAATTTTTAAATTTAACTAACATCTAAAAATCTAGGTATTTCTTATGAAATTCAGATTCCTTTTTTTTTTTTTTTTTTTTAATTGATCTGTGACAAATCGTATTCCTACATGACAGCAACTGGCTGAAGCTGAAAAAGAGGTGGTAACTTGAAAACTTCAGAATCCATGTAGATAGCCTCTCTGTTCCTAGATGATTCTTTAGTAACCTTCTATTATCAGGGTCAAAGTGGAGCTTTAAAAAATATCAATCCCTCAGCCCCACCCCAAGAGTTTCCCACTTGATTTTCAATGGAACGGGGAATGTTTTAAAATCTCTGCAGGTGATTTTAATATGCAATTAGTGTCGAGCACCACTATTCTAGACAGGTATTTCTCAAGCTTAATGTGCATTTGAATCACCTGGAGAACTTTCTAAGCTGCAACTCCTGATTCAACTGAGAGTTTATAATTATAAAAGCTCCCAGGTGATTCAGTTGATGCTAGACCCTGGGTGGCATTTTTACCATGATTCTAGAACACTATTCAAAAGCAGAAACTCCAAAATGCCATGTTTAGTGCCCAAATTTCAACAATTTCTCAACAACCATAGAACCACCATCTGATGAATCCAGTGACTTACAAAGGCTATCCTATCCCTCTTTTCTGCCCCTTAGATCTCATACTTAGTAGTCCTAATGAACTCTTTTCATCTACTTCGTATAATTTCTTATTTCTGTATACTCCTGGTTAAACTCCATCTCTGGTTAGAGACAAGAGACAAGACAATACTTCTGGTTCTCCCTGAAGCTGAACAGCTGAACCCAATGGATTAAACATTCAAACGTACAGGTTAGCTTGAAATGTAAGACTACAAATCTCCAGCGGACAATCAGCAATGCAAATTAATCCTGCAGGTAATAGAATCACTCTCTCACTTGCAGATGAAACTTTCAGCAAAGAAATACACTGCAACTTTGCAACTGTACTTCACCTTCCCTCCCGTTGTTAGGTTAACCAGAGATGCAGCAAGAACCAACAGAACAAGGCTGTGTTCATGCCTTGCAGGTAAGATGATTGCCTTTTTTGTCTTCTTCTTTCCTGCCTTTGCCTTCAATGATAGAGGAGTTGGGGCTTTGAAGGGGAAGGGAAAGATGGAATTTGACCTCCAGAACCTCACCCACCAGAAAAGGCCCACATGCATGCACAACTCACACTCATGAAAGTCATGGCTTTTAGCCTACACTGCAGAGATGAGAGGACCCTTGACCCAGTTTTGAAATTGTCAGTTCAAGGTCAATATGACTGTGTCTTAAACACAAGAATGGGATTATAATGATAGTAAATGTGGCCAAAAAGTTAAGTATTTTGGCAAGAACTGTCAAAGAAAGTGGGTTCATAAAGTTAAGAAAAAGAGAAGCATTGAAGTTGGGAAAATATAAAGCCATTTTTGTTGAGATTCATCAGTTTACCAGAGATAATTGTTAACTTTTTATCTCTCCTTTGGCCATTGATTAGTCTCTTAATAGCACATTAGTTGCATTGATCCCTCTAATTACCTTGTCCCAGCGTTAGATCTCTTTACTTTGAACAGCCCAACTTTCTGCATCATTATCCTCTTATCTGAAAGAAATGTTTAAATACAAATCAACCATTACTATGTAAATATTGTATTTTCCATTACAATTTTTCTTAATCAGGAGACTAGTTTCCTTTTATTTACATTGTGTGTTTATCCCTTTGCATTAAATATTTGATTTCTAGGGTCTTATTTCAAATTTTTAGGCTCATTAATTTATTTATGTATTCAGTCACAAATAGAGTTTAATCTGCATTCTAGACAACAGGAATCAGAAGTAAATGAAATCAATTTCTTCAAGGGGCTTATAGTTTACTATAAAATTTGCCCAGCTTTTCTCAAACTTGGTTTTGTTGTTCTTAAAGTTGTGTCCATTTTTAGATTATAAAATTTTCACTACATATTTTAAGAAATTAGTATTATTTTCAAAGAGCTACATAAAAGTTTCTCTCTAATTTGTTTATGAACAATTACAGGTTTTTAAAAATAAAGTGTGTTTTTAAATCTTCTTTGGAGATTTGCATTGAAAGCATACACCTGTCTATCAAACACATAGACTGAGGGAGATTATAGTATCATAGTATCATTTTCACCTTTGACTTGAAACTGATGTACCATAGAACTAAAGAAGCTTAAGTGTCACAGCCTCATCCTTGCAATGCCCCAGATAAATCTTATCACTGTATTCTCAAGGTCATATGCATCTTTTTAATTTTCAAAAATTGCCTATTTAAAATTAGTTAAGTTTGCTGGCTTTTTGCATTACAATTTTATTTTATTTTATTTTTGCTGCACTTTTCCTTTTTTCAAATTTAATAGATTGGACTTAGGCATCATGGGAAGGAAGATAGACTGGAAAACTACAATTTGGGGAAAAATACATTTTGAAAAGTTTCAATAAATTAAGAAACTGTAAATTCCGGAATTAAAATTACATGTGAATATTAAATTTTAGTAAAGACCTGAGAGAAAATGTAGCTAAAACTGATGGAATGCAACATTAAAGTAATAAGTTGAAATGATTCTGACTTGAAGATGCTAATTGTAATGAAAAATGACTTCAAGTTATACCAAAGCAGTAACTCACCTGAGAGAAGAGATACATTTTGAACACAAGTAATTAAAAGACTTTTGTGTTGTGTTATAATCCCATTAATGAAGTGGAGTGAGTCATATAAACATGTTGGAAAAATAAATTTTTTGCTGATGTAATGTGAAATGCTGATATGAACACAGACAACGTAAAACTCACACTTCTGAAACCAGGACATCAGTACAAATTGACCAATGACTGTTTTCAATTTAAATCATGTGTAAGATTAGCTACTGCAGAAGGAACCTGGAAGTGCTCTGCAATCCTGCATCTCATATGTAAAAAATATTTCTAGCAATGTTCTCTAATTTGAAAAAAATTATAAAATATACTTGAATTTTAAAATGATGGGGAATTGTTAGGGATTATAAATAATAATTAAAAATTGTTGAATGTATCCACAGAAAACACTGAATTACTCTGCTATTCTCTCTCTAGAAAATATTACAAAATTGTTTTCAAATGAGGATGCATTCAAAAAATACTGAGCCAAAAATTGGGAGAGAAAACTATTATGTAATGTGTCAGGGGACGAATTAATAAAGGTATTAATTTCTCTGAACTTTCTGATATTTGTAATATTTGCTAGCATTCAGTTTTAATCTGTTGTTATATATATTCACAATCTAAATAACTATTTATTTTGTGACTGATCTTGCACTTAACACTTTCTATTTTTTTAAAGGACCCCCTACCTCTGAATTAGTATAAGCTTCAGTACTCACAAAACTGGATCTACATTTGCTTTTGCCTAATTTTCAGGCTTAACTGAGTGTGTTAAAAACAAGATGAATGCAGTGAGACTATATAAATGTACAAAAAAAAAAAAAAACCCACTTTTTCTTTAAATTGTGTGAGATGATTTCAAACAAGAGATTTCACAAGCAATATTGACTAAGCCCAAAATTGATTTACTAATTGCCATTTTTAAAAATTCATGAGAGATTTTTCTTTGCAAAAATATTTTTAAAGCAACCAATAGTTTTTTTGAAATTACTTTACAAAATATGCATAAAATCAAAATATTCCAATTTTCTAAAATACCTACTCTCTGCTAGGAACTCTTAAGGTCCTTTAAATGCAATGGTCAATGATTCCTCCTTGATTCCTCCATGCAGTGGTGCTTGGGAAGAAAATAAAAGGCCAAGCTCAGCAGCTCATGCTTCTAATCCCAGAACTTTGGGAAGCCAAGGTGGGCAGAACTTTTGAGCCTGACAGTCTGAGAGCAGCGTGGGCAACATGACGAAATCCTGTCTCAAAAAATATTAAAATTAAAATTAGAAGAAAAATAAAAAAATAAATAAACATACTTATTAATTGCCATAATGAAGAAAATAGGGTCTTGTCATAGAGCATAATGGGAAAAAGGAATGCTAGTTTGGGTAAGATGGTTAGACAATTTCCCTAAGAATGAGAATTAGTCATGGTACCTGCAAGTTGAGAAGAAGGCAGCCATCAAAAATTCCCAGAAGGAAAGAGCAAGTACAAAGTCCGCAGCAATATCTGGGTGTTTTAAGTTATAAGCCTACTTCTTAATATTCTTAACACCTCTTCTCTTATTTGGGTTTAATTAAGCATATATTTATAATATTTTCTCCATCTAATACAATATTCTTTATAAGAGATACTTAAATGTGTTGAGAAATACCAGGTACACAGTCAGTTTTGCCTACCACTGACACTTCAATTAATAAGTTTCAAAAGATAATTCGAATCCTGTTTAAAATGAACTTCCCTGCAACTTGATATTTGTCTTGAATTAATTACGAAGAAACAACATGTGATGGAACTTGACAGCTAACTGCATCACTAGCAAAGGAAGAGTTCTTGTTAGGGCCATGATAAGACTAATCGTGACCTTAGTGGTTTTGAAGAAATTTTATACTTGACAGCTTGCTGAAACAGCTGCTGTCAAGTGTAAAGAGTAATAAAGTATTACTCTTTGAAAAGTAATGCAGCCATTCATCACCTTCATAATTGATAATATATCCTACAAAATGATTTCATTTAAGGACAGACAAATAAAGAATACCTTTTGGAAGGATGTAATGAATTTGAAAAACCAAAGAAATTTGAAATAGAAAAGCGCATTATGAGGATAATAGTCTGTACAAAGTCTATTAATATGCACTTTATATTAGTCATTGGGGACGGGGCAAGGTCTCAGAAGTCAGCCTGAGTTAAAATGCCTGTTCTTAGACTTTTTAGCCGTCTAACCTTCATAACCATTTAAACTCTTTGTGCCTTAGTTTCTAAACAATAAATGTGGACAACAACAATATTTAGCTCACAGCTTTATTGTAAGCATGTCAAACAGAACTTTGTAAGCAATGTCTATCGTTATACATTATATATTTATAATCATTACTTTGATTTTCTTAAAATATTAAAAAATATCGAACTTGTTAATTCTTTCAAACAACTCCAATAAGTGAAAGTACATCTCCTGCTGGTGGTTTGGTAAAACACGTTGTCTTTAGATGATGATATTATATTGGTCAGGGTTCTCTAGAGGAGCAGAACCAAAAGGAGGGATACAGATGCACAGGAGTGTGTGTGTGTGTGTGTGTGTAAAAGAGACAATATATGTATTATATGTAATGTATTATATACATAGTTTATATTAGATAGTAAAAGAGATTTATAGTAAAGTAATCGTTATGTGACTACAGAGGCTGAGAGATCCCACAATGGGCCATCTGCCGGCTGGGCACCCAGGAAAGCTAGTGGTGTGGTTTGAAGGCCTGAAAGCAGGAGGACCAACAGTGCTGATGGTGAAGATTCTGGTCTAGTCTTGAAGGCCTCAGAAACAGAAACACTGAGGGCCAATCCATGTTCTAGCTCAAGCACTCACAAGCAGAGAGCAAATTCAACTTTTCTCTGCCATTTTGTTCTGTTCAGGCCGTGAAGGGATTGGGTGATGCCCACTGTGAGAAACACATTCATCCATCCAAACCAAAAGAATGGACTCAGAGACACGAAGAACAGTAGAAGCCAAACTTTTAATGGTGGTCTTTCATGATCGGGTGGCTGGTAGGCAGGCACACCTGGGGCAGTTATAGCAGGCAATTTAGTTCCTAGGACGCAAGTCCCTCCCCAAGTCCCTCATTGGTCGAATACTATGGGGTTACAATCCTCCTGGACATCGACTAAGTTTCATTATCCCCTTTATAAATTAATACCCCATCCCCTTCTCCGCTTAAGTTTCGGTTTCTCAATAATGAAAGTTTCTTCCCTACATTCTGTTAGCTTATTGTAACCTTCTAGGTGCATTAGCCATGTAGTTTGTTATATCTGCAGGCTGGCTGCCAGTACTTAGATTTATCATGCCTTGAAAATGGACCATTTAAAATGTTTTCTCACACCCACCTACGCTGAGAAGGGCCATCGGCCTTGCTCAGACCACCCATTTAAATGCTAATCTCTTCTGGAAACACCATCACACATACACCTAGAAATAACATTTAGCCAGTTATCTTGGCATCTCATGGCCAAGTCAAGTTGACATGTGAAGTTAATCATTGCAGGTTTTAATTATAATCCTTTTTCATTCTTTCCGCTTCCTTTGGTTGTATTTAAATGTTTAAAATATAATACAGCGAATCTTAAATATTAAACAACAATACAACCTGTACCTTTCATTAAAAATGTCTTCCAGTGGACTGATGTAGCTGAAATTTACCATGTGATTCGTGTACTACTTGATATTGTTTGTGTCCCAGCCCAAATCTCATGTCGAATTGGAGGCAGGTTTGGTGGGAGGAGATTGGATCATGAGGGCAGATTTCCACCTTGCTGTTCTTCTGATAGTGAGTGAGTTCTCAGGAGATCTGATGGTTTAAAAGTGTGTGACACTTCACATTTCTTTCTCACTCTCTCCTGCCACCATGCGAGGAAGGTGCTTGCTTCTCCTTCGCCTTCTGCCATGATTGTAAATTTCCTGAAGCCTCTCAGTCATGCTTCCTGTTTAAACCCGTGGAACTCTGAGTCAATTAAACCACTTTCTTCATAAATTACCCAGTCTCATGTAGTTCTTTATAGCAATGTGAGAATGGACTAATACACCACTCCTGTGGTAATTCTTTAACATGTAAATATACATGTGTATGAGCCATCAATTCCTTGGGGCCTCTCAAGGTTCTAACTCTCAAGGATCTTGTTCTTTACCCTACTACAAACTCTCAGTCCCTGTTTATAGTTTACATTTTGTCTTTAATCAATAACTGCAATCCCTCCAGAATCCATTCTGAAGCATTCTACTCTCTGATCACCATCAAATTACATTCCTAAACTTTTCCTCTAGTTTCAATTGCTAGCGAATCCTTAGATCCCACCAGAATTTAGGATTGATAAACTTGCTTTCTCACTCCATTTTTTCACTTCTTTCTTTACAGAGTTTAAAGTGCAATCATCATAAGCATGTCATTGCATTCAGCCTCCACTATCTTTCTTCTCCATAGCTTTGTCCTTGTATGGCTAAACTTCACCTCTGATTATATCTAACTCTTGACCTGCTCTGCATCTTTGCACTGAAACTGCAGCTGAACATGATCAAAGGTAAGAAAGACACCATTAGCTGACTGGTCTTACAAAACTCAGGATTCTCATGTTGGTCAATGCAGTCTTTAGTGTTTCTTGGTGGTCACACAATGTTTTACTCATTCATTGAGACTCACTCCTGTCTAGAAGAATGTTCCCCTGACGTCCCCTCTCTCTTTAAATTTTTAGCATCTCCTTTCCCATCTTTTTTCATTGTTAATAACTTAACTCTCTCTTTCCTTGAGAAAATGGAAGAGATCAAAAATTCCATAAGCCCCATAACAACATTATCTACCCAGTTGTCTGTAATTGTACTGATCCAACCAGTGACAATCCTGATAATATTGATGCACTTTCTGTGCTGCTAGTGAAGACCAACACTAATATCTGTGTACTTGATTCTATTTCCTTTTACTTACTCAAGAACGTGACTCCAGCAACTTTTTCCCTTTCCAGCCATTAATTCCTAGTCCTCCCACCTTAGGATCTTTTCCATTAGAATATACACATAATTGTATTTCTACCACCTTGAAAAACTATTGACTTCATTATTCCTTTCAGTAACCACTCAATTCCCTCCTGCCTTTAACAGTAAAATGCCATAAAATTATCTCTTCAGTAGTTGTAGATTACTTTCTTGTTCTGTCTTGAAAAACTGAATGGGCTTTTACACTCATCGAACAGATCTTGTCATAATTACCAATCACCTCCACTTTGCTAAATACAATGTTCAGTTCTAAAGCTTCATCTCTCCTTGACTTATCAGCCTTTGACGTTCCCTTCTCTTCTAAACTTCTTATATGTCTTTTGGACATGGATAGCTCAGGTTTCCTCTTACTTCTTTGGCCTTTACTTCTGTGTTTCCTTCCTCTGACCATCTTCCCTTCTGTTTCTCCTTATTTCCCTGTCTCCTTCACAGTGAGCATACTGAGGGCTGTCTATCTTTACACACTTTATTTCTCTCTCTTTCTCTCTCTCTCTCTCTGTCTTTCTTTCTCTCTCTTTTTTCTTTTTCTTTGTTTTTGCTTTTAAGTTCAGGGATACATATACAGGTTTGTTACATAGGTAAACTCATTCACAGAGGGTTGTAGTACAGGTTATTTCGTCACCTAGGTACTAACCCTAGTACCTATTAGTTATTTTTTCTGATCCTCTTCCATCTCCCATCCTCCGGTCTCCATTAGTTCCTCTCTTTGTGACCATGTGTTCTCATCTTTTAGCTCTCACTTATAAGTTAGAATATGCAGTACTTGGTTTTCTGTTTCTGCATTAGTTTGCTAAGGAAAATAGCCTCCAGTTGCACCTATCTTCCGGCAAATGACATGATTTCATTTTTTATGACTGTGTAGTATTCCATAGTGTGTATGTGCCACATTTTCTTTATCAAATCTAGCATTGATGTGCATTTAGGTTGATTCCGTGTCTTTGCTATTGTGAATAGTGCTGCGGTGAACATACTTGTGCATGCGTCTTTATGGTAGAATCATTTATATTCTGTTAGGTATATACCCAGTAATGGGATTGCTTGGTTGAACAGTAGTTCTGTTTTTAAGTCTTTGAGGAATTGCCAGCCTGTTTTCCATAATGGTTGAACTTATTTACACTTCCACCAACAGTGTATAAGCACGCCTTTTTCTCCACAACTCTGCCAGAACCTGTTATTTTGACTTTTAAAAAATAGCCATTCTGACTGGTACACACCTTATTTCAACATGCACAGGCCTGTGGTCAATCTCATCCTGACTAGTGGCTTCCTATACCATGCATACAAAAGTGATTCCCAATTTCATGTCTCCAGACTTATCTCTTCAACCACTCCCTCAACATCTCCATTGGGTTGCATAAAAGCTATTTGAACCATAAGTTTATTTTCTCCATACATTCCTTTCTTGAAATCCTCATCCTCAGTTAGTGGTCATTTTATCCTTTCAGCAGTTCAGATGATCAAATCAAATCTTTGAATCCTCTCTTTCTCTCTCACACAACTTCTATACCACAGTTAAATCTTGTTGAGTCTATCTTCAAAATATATTCAAATAACAATAACTTCAAATTTCATCCACTGCTATCACTTTGGTGAAGACCACTGTTATCTCTCTACAGGTTTCTTATAACAGACTCCTAACTGATCCCGAGTTTCCTCCCTGTGCTTTCCTCTTCTCCTCATCAGCCACTGATCCTGTGAAAATCTAGGCCTGGTCATTCTCTGCTATAAATCTTTCAATGCTTCCAATGTCTTCTATTCTCCCTTCAGGTAAACATCAAAGTTTTATAATAACCTTATATATGTAACACTGCCGTCCTCACCATTACTTATCTAACCTCATTTTCTACTTTTTTCTCTATAGCTCATTCTGTCCTATCCACACTGGCCTCATGCTTTATCTTGTGGAAAAATAAAAATAAAAAATAGAAAGAAAAGAAAAAAGCAGTATTAGCCCAGGGTATTTTTCTTTGCCCTTCTTATTGCTTGAAATCCTCTTCCCACACATATTTGCCTGGTAGATGCCCTCAATCCTTTCAGGTCTTCTCTCGAAATGCTGCCATCTCTAAATCTCTCTTCTATGTTATCTACCTTTTCATATATCTGAGATTCAATCTAGATTTTTAATTTTTTATATCTTCCAGTTCACTAATTCTCTCTTTAGTTATGTTCAATCTTCTGTTAAAGTCATACATTATAATCACGGTTACAGTTATTATATTACTCAGATTTTTATATGTTTCTTTTTTATTGCATTTCTTATCTGCTACATTTCTCAATTTTGACATTTATTTCTTGAAGCTTATTAAGCATAGTTATTTTAAAGTCGGGGCTTCAGACACAATCTTCAATATACAGACTCCTTGTGGGTTGTTTTTTTCTGTTGTTCCCTGTCTGTGTGTTCTCTCATCTTTCATGCAGCTTTGTCCCCTCATGTGTCTAAATATTTTTGATTAAATGCTGGACATTACAAATGAAAAGCCTTTGAAATAATTCAAGGCCTATCTATCACCTCCAGATAGAATTTTTATTTTCATTTGGAAAGTGGCTAAGAACAATAGAAGTCTGAAATCATCCTAATCCAATTTCAGAGATTAAGGTGATTTGAAACAGATTTAGTTTCTGCAAGAACCAGCTCTCTTTTAGGTCCTTTTACTTTTTAAAATGTGTACCTTGGGAAAGTCTCAACCAAAAGTGTAAATGGTACTTACAATAAACATCCCCACTTGATGGTTCTGGACTCTTATTTATATACCCCTATCCCATAAGATTTTAAAATATGCTGCTAAATTTCAGAAGTGGCACTTTTTTGAATGAGAATTTCTTCTGGAAGTAGAACTCATAGGAGAAACCATCTTCACATGCTGGACTCACCTTTCTAGGTTTCAAAATATTTTTCTAGTTTTTGAACTCATAATTTTTTACAGTCTTGTTAGTTCTCTAGTGACATTAAGCAGATTTTTACAAATGTAATCAGCTTTTCTATAAGGGTTCAGCGGAGATGCTGGTTCAAATCACTCTTTATATATTTTTCTACTCTTTCCTTAACTCATGTTTTTGATTTCCTTCTCAATTTCAGCATGGCCTCTCCAAGTCTCAGATAAAAGTATCTTTATATATAATGTAAATATAAATGAGGTTAAGGGAAAATTGCATAATTTATAGCACTTTGAATGAAGTGCTTTAATAATAATTCTTCTCTCTGAATTATTGGCCTATAATTAATGTATCTTTTTGGCCTAAAATTAATGTGTCTTTTTGGCCTATAAAGTATAGGTTTTCTACTTTTTATCATGGCTTTTTCTAACATGTTTTATTTGTTAGAAAAAAATTGCAAATTTTGCATGCAAAGGGTAATAATTAAATGCATTATAGATTTCTATAATTAGATTTCTTGTACAAATGAAATAAATCAGATCAGGGAAAGTAAAATCCAAAGTGTAATAAGCCTATTACACACAGGACTCTGTGCCCAAATTTATTTCCAAATACAAGTAAAAATGATGACTTTTTCTATGGGTTGTATAGTCACTAGTATTCCATTGTCTTCTTCCCCAATGAAGATCCTATTTCTAAAAGACCCCCTAATCTGAGAAGAGACTGAACATAATTACCTATGGCTTTTTGGCCAATATCTTGATAAAGGTCTAATTGGATGGTCCCTCAAGTGACAATGGGTGAGGACAGAAACACGTTTTGGGAATTCAGTCAAGGAATTCAGGGCCAAATCTAAGAAGATGAGGTTTACAAAACAGAGTAGTGTGGTTGACTATTGTTCTCATTATTATGGAAAATAATTAACTTCATATAAAATAGACAATTTATTTTGAAAAGTTGTATATGTTTTAAGTTTATCATTCATGAACGAAGTATGTATTGATAGCATTTCTGACCTATGATAAAGATGAACATAGCTTTCAAAAGCAAAGTTAGACCTACAAAGGGAAGATGAGCAGGCTAAAAATCTTTGTTAAGAAATAGCATATTCATTTCCTGGAATTTCTTTTTGTAACTTACTGTTTGTCAAGCCAAGAGCAAGGTAATGTTTAAGGGTGAAACTTTCTTGTTCTTAGTAATGGAAAAAGCAGGCCCAGCAATATATTAATAACAATGAACACCATCAACTGAGACTCATCCACCTGAAAAATTAGCATCATTGACTCATATTTTATGCATTTTGGTCTTTCTTCGAGGAAAAAACAATCACCATCTGCTTCTGCTTGCTCTTATCTACTTCTTATAAATATGGAAAGCATAGGAGTAGAGTTCCAAAATTCTTTAGACCTTGTTTGGTTGTATTTAATAGGGTAATTGGGAGAAGAAGAAGGTGAGAATGTGATAGAACACTAATGTATACCTTCACGTATTTTGTACTCAAATGGAGTATTTGTACATTTGTGTGTCTTTTATGCACATTACTCCATAAAAGTTATCCCCTTTGTAGCACTGATCATTACAGCCTTGCCTTTAGAATCCTCTGCCACGTGCGCTTCACAAAACCAATTTCATAACAAACCTGAAAAAAAATATTGTCTACCTTGAAAGGAAAATTAAATTTTCTAACACCTGAATGAAAGGCAGTGGCATATTAAGGAAAAGAAACTTTCAGACAGAGCCATAAATGTCTCTTCATAGATCCTAAATACCGTGGCAATATAACCATATTTAAAATTTTCTTGGGCCTCAAAGGTCTTTACTTTGTATACTTATTTTCCCAATTATGAATCACCAGCAGTCTTTCCTTTTATATTCCCTCTGAGAAAATTTTCAGCTTCTTTTTTTTTTTGAGACAGTCTCTCTATGTGGCCCAGGTTGGAGTGCAGCGTCGCGATCTCGGCTCATTGTAACCTCCACCTCCCAGGTTCAAGCCATTCTCCTGCCTCAGCCTCCAGAGTAACTACAGTCATGTGCCACCATGCTCAGCTAATTTTTGTATATTTTAGAAGAGACAGAGGTCTCACCATGTTGGCCAGGCTGGTCTCGAACTCCTGGCCTCAAGAGATCTGCCCTCCTCTACCTCTCAAAGTGTTGGGATTACAGGCATGAGCCATCACGCCGGGCAGGTTTTCAACTTCTTAATGCTGGTGCTTACATTACATAATTACAACTTTGGATAATAGATTAAATTTATGAATTTTAGATTTATCCTAAAAATATATAGATGCACGTTACATGTTCTTGGCTGTTTGATGTGGTAAGTGGCTGGGCTGACCTCAGCCCCCAGTGTTTTAATCAAACATGAATCTAGGTGCTGCTGTAAAGGGATTTTGTAGATGTAAAGGCTCTGTAAACAGTGGACATTTTTTCAGTGACATTATCCTGAATGGGCCTCATTTATTCAATTAGGAGGCCTTAAAAGGTGGGCTCATCCTCGCTTTGAGAGACAGAAATTGAATCTCGCCCCTGGATGTCTCTCCTGCCCATGCCTCTGTGGGGTTGCATTCTGCTCACAGTCCATCCTTCTTGTCTATTTACTGCAAGAATACAAACTTTGGACTTGCCTAGACAGCATTCACAGTTGTTTAAAACAGTTCTTTATTCTGTCTCTGTTTCTGTCTCTTTTTCTCTCCTCTGGTGGTTCTGCTTTTCAGGTTGAACCCTGACTGAAAATTCCTGCAATCCTTTTAATAAAAATCACCTGTATTGAGAGCAAAAAATAAATTATTGAACTATAACTTAAACCCTAAGCTTCTCTAAAAAAAACATTAATGAAAGTTTCCATTGAATTTCCTCAAGAGAAAGCCAAGTCATTTTCTTTACTTCTTAGATTGGTCCTGGTCAAGATTAATCACAGTGTTTTTTTAAAAAGTTCTATGGGAAAAATTATTTTCATATTGCACTCAGGCCTGCCTCTTCATAATGCAGTTTATTTCATTTTTGTTCTAGATTATGCTAAATGGGATTGAATTTATAAAACAAAGCAAAAGTTCTTCAAGGAATAATTTTCTTTTGGCTACAGAGTATATAATTGATATCCTTTGTCCCATTCCATATTTATATAAATATATATGTGTCTTATAGTTTGTGAATTAAGCATATTCTAGCTAATTTACTAAAAATTATAGATAGAAAAATTTAATATTCCATGCAATATCAATGTAAATTTGTTGTGGAGTAAGACTGATTTTGAAAGTTTTTGGAAAGAGGTTGATATGACAGTGGGTTTCTAGCATGCAGCATAATGTTATACAGACGTAGATTTCAGCTGCTGAGATTTTCTGACCCACTAATTCTCATTCCCAATGAAGCAAATTTTGGCCTGAAAATCTTTTCTGTCACTCAGTCTGGTACTTTTGTGGACCACAAGAATATCTCACATACATAATGAATGTTTTAATGAGCCTCTGATTCCAATCTTAGAAAATTGATTTCCTCTTCTAGTTTCATAATAGTATATATTGCCTAAAGGAACTTAACCCTGACTGTTCTCAGCTCAAAAGTCTTTAAGATGGAATGTTATGGTTTTATAAAGTAAATTAGGTTACTACTTCATAACTGTACCAATTTCAAATAGTTATGTGTTAGATTTTTGAACAATGAGTATCTATCTAGACCCTATACTACACAGGGTACTTTGTCAACGTATGATTTTGAATACAATATTTTACTAACTGTCAAAAGAAAGTTTCGTTTTGGTTACTCCATATGTCATGAAAACACAGAGCCTCTTTTTTTTGAAGAAAAATGAATTGCCTTAATCTTTAAAACACGCTGTTAATAATTCATGTTAATGAACCTCTAAAAACTAATACAGATTTTTTGAATGACCACCTGTGGGAGAGGGCACTTTTTAATTCTATTATGTTATTAGTTATATGAAAATCGTAATGTCATAGTATTTCACAACAGTTCCAGTTCCATTTAGAAAAATATATCTATGTTATGTGTCTCTTTTTAAAGGATGAATTTGTCTGTATATAACAAAAAACCTAGCCAAAGAGTGTCATGAAGAAATAGCAACTTATTCGTCCTATATAATAATTTGAGAGATAGGAGTCCTGGACTAATGTGGCTATTTACTCACACCCTCAGTAATTCAGGCTCCTTCTGTCTTTTCTGTCTCCCATCCACAGTGGATATACTGCTGTGACCATGCTTGCCAATTCATGGGAGCAAGAGTTCTGCTATTCATTTGTGTATGTTCCAGGAAGAGAGAAAAAGCAAGTTGAATGGAAATAAATATTCCCACATAGCGAGACTTTGCTTTTATTTTATTTTATTATCATTATTTTGATTTGGGAAGACACTTTATTCAGAGACTCCACCTGTATCTCATGAAACATTTTTATGTTTTGTGTGCTCCCTAGTTAAAAATATGTTATTAGATGGAGGATTTAGTTTACTATTCCCAACGTTAGGGAAAGCAAGTAGGAACAAAGTTGGTAATAGGTGTTGAGTACATTTGTTTGTTTTTGGTCTTTGGTTTTCAGTGTGTGTGTGTGTGTGTGTGTGTGTGTGTGTGTGTGTGTGTTTTCTCTTGTGTAATAAACTACATCAGAACCTAGTGGTCTAAAACAACAATTTTATTTGATTTTTATATTTGGAAATCAAAAACTTGGGAAAAGCCCAACTGTTTGGTTTCTCTGTGATCTACAAGATATCAGCTAGGGCAGCTGGAAACAGATAAGAAGATTATTGATCAGAGCAGATAAACATCAGAGTTCTAGCAATCTCATAAGGTTGAAGAGATAAAATTTTGAGTTTGAGGATTTTAAGGAATACCAAACTTGGAGGTCAAAATTCCAGAGAGAAAACAGAGATTGAGAAATAAACCTGGCAGTGCAGATTTCTCCTTGATGGACACGCTAATTTCTTAAGCTTCATATTGTAAAGAGATAAAAAGGTAAGCTCAAAGCCGTTGAAAAGCAGAGAAAAGTTTGTATCAGTCTTATAGTGACAGAGGGACAAAAAACAAGGTATAGTATCTGCCAAAAAGGAAAGAACCTAGACTATTAAGTCTTGGTGGGGAGTTCTGATAAAATAAACTATAGAGGTTGGGATTAATCAGTATCCTACAAAAGCTGTACTCAACCTTAAGTTAGCTCAGTTCCTGCTCTGTTTGCTCAGCAGATAATATACTTACTCTGAGCAAAGTAACATTATCAAATATCTCAAAAATGTTTTGTACAATATCCAGCAGTACTGGGTTGAATTGTTTCTTCCCAAAAGATATGTTCAAGTCCTAAACTTGGTAACTATAAATATGACCTTATTTACAAATAAGGTGTTTGCAGATGTCATCAAGTTAGAATGAGGTCACACTGAGTTAGAGTGTGTCCCACCTTCAATGATTGGTGTTCTTCTAAGAAGTTAGGAGAACACAGAGACACACACACATAAAGAAGAAGCTATGTGATAATGGAATCAGAGGCTGGAGTGGTGCAGTTAAAAAACAAGGAATGCCAAGGATTGCCAGTAGATACCAGCAGCTGGAAGAAACAAGGGAGGAAGAAGTCTTCCCCAGAGACTTGAGTGGAGACATATACCTGAAGAAAATTTGACGTTAGACGTCTAGCTTCCAGAACTGTGAGATAATAATTGCTTATTGATTTAAGCCACACAGTTTGTGTTAGTTTGTCACAGCAGCCTTAGGAAATGAATAAAAAATCATTTGATTATATATGACTAGAAATACTAAAAACTAGCTTTAGGAAAAGATCAAAAATAGAATCAGGCCAGTAAATGACAGAGTCATAATTACCAGAACAACCATAAAATATGTGTTCAATAAAATATATGATATTTTGGAAAGTTTTTAATCAGAGAATTAAAGTTGATAAATGGGTCACATGTAAAGTCCAGAATAAATATGTATGTAATGCATATTCTGTATCCAGAATACACAAACACACACACACACTCACACACAGACATGGACATACACACACACACATTATTATGCTAATAACTAATTTTAACCACATATTGGAATCAAATGAGGAGAAAATCAGTTAATTGTAGAAAGATCAGTGGAAAAGAGTAAATCTGAACAATGGACTACTAAAGGAATAGTTCATTAATATTAAAAATAGCTTAAAAGCAGTATGTATAGGAGTCAATAAAAAGGTCTAACAGTTGTATAATTGGATTCCCTCAAAAGTAGGACGCAAAGAATAACAAAAACATTGAAAATATAATGTTTAATAATTTTCTAAAACCAATAAGAGAAATCTATCTACATCTTCAAAAAATTCTTCTAATATTGATAGGGTCAATAAAAGTAAAAATCATCTTAGATTTTCACAATGTAGAAAAATAAACATCACCAATAAAAGTAATATATTAAAAGAATTCAGAGAATAAAGATGCATTTTCTTATAAAGGGCAAAAATGAAAAAGAAGGCTGACTTTTTAATGAAGATAATGGAATTATATGCATATGGAAGTCCATAGCCCAAAAGTATACATAAGTAAAGAATTGTTGAATAATAGAACTTTAGGTATCCATTTTACAAATTTATAAAGAGCTTATTTAAAAACAGAATATCAATAAGAAAGTAAAAGAAAGGCAATAATAATGATAAAAAGAGAAAGCAGTAAAAGATATAATAAGCATACAATAGAGAGAATCAATAAAACCAGTTATTTTTGAAAGGGGAGAGGAAAGATTCATGAAATTGAAAACTTATGGCAAAATTAGTTAATAAGGAGAAAAAACAGTGGAAAATTTTAAAAAGGAGGAATAGCACAGATTCTATAGATGTTAAGTGTATAATGCCAGTAACATTATGAATAATTGTGGTCAATAAATTTAAAATGCTTCTGGAAAATAAAATAACAAAAGTCATTGACCTTGAAGCAGGCAAAGATTATTTTATTTTTGTTGTTGTTGAGATGGAGTCTCGCTCTGTTGCCCAGGCTGGAGTGCAGTGGCGCGATCTCGGCTCACTGCAAGCTCTGCCTCCCAGGTTCACGCCATTCTCCTGCCTCAGCCTCCCGAGTAACTGGGACTACAGGCACCCACCACCACACCCAGTTAATTTTTTGTATTTTTAGTAGAGACGGTGTTTCACCTTGTTAGCCAGGATGGTCTCGACCTCCTGGCCTCATGATCCGCCCACCTCAGCCTCCCAAAGTGCTGGGATTACAGGCATGAGCCACCGTGCCTGGCCCAATTATTTTCCTACTAGTCTAATGTATAGGATAACATAGAACAACTGAACTGTGTTAAAACAAAGAATTTCTGTTCATTAACACAATTATGACACCGTAACAATTATGCAAATAAGTCATAGAGTAGAGAGGAACATTTGCAATATTTATGTCTGATTAAGAACCAGTGTTAAGAATAGAGAATTTTCTACAAATCGATAAAAGTAACAGAAAGATCAAGTTTTTAAAATGGGCAAAACCTTGAGGGTCTGTTTACAAAAGAGAGCAAACATATGGTCAGTAAATTTATGTAAAAGTTGCTTGACCTTATTAGTAATTAAGTAAATACAAACCAATATCTCAATTTGATACCAGTAATAAGATGACTACTACAATGAAGAAAAGAAAAAGACTGACAATGAAGACTGAACAGTGTTATGGACGGGGAGCAACTGGAATGCTCAAACAATGCTTGTTACTCTCGTCCACAGCACTTCGGGAAACTTTGTCATATACTCATACAACAAATTGCATTGTTAGGTAAATACCCGTCAGAATTATTTAGCAAATGATCCATACAAAGATGCTTATAGCAATGCTATTCATAATAAACAAAAACTGCCAACAAATATTCATCCACATTAGAACAGAGAAATACAGTACATTACAACAAAACACCATGAGAATGAATGAACAATTGCTATACTCACAAGTTTCAGTCTCACAAACACAATGTTGAATGGGTGAACATAGACGCACATATATATTGAATAACTGTCTTTATAGAAAAAAATAACACAAAGACAACACATATCTAGTGTTAGAAGTCAAGATAATTATGTTTTTGTGTGGGACTTAATTATGAGGAGGGGTAAAAGTTGGAATTCTGAGGCACGGATAATATTCTATTTCTTGGTCTGTGTATCTATTACATGTTTGCTTTCATTTTATTAATATTTATTGTTTGTACACTTTCCTGCATGTTTGCATGTGTGTGTGTTTAACTCCATAAGAAGGTTATAAATAATGTGGAAGTAATGTTGACTAACAGCCACAATGGCCAAAGCATTATAAAGCAGACACTGGAGAATAAACTTCCAGGACTGTAGATTTGGTTAAAGGCAGACACTTTAGAGTCAGCTTATGCTTGAATCTTAGCAGTGAAACTTCTGTGACCTTGCAGAAATTACTTAACATCTCTGAGCACTCAATCAATCATATTATTTAGAGTAGAAATGATAATACTTGTCTGTGGCATAAATTTTAATCCATTTGCTCCTTCTTACATAGTAGCAGAATTTACATTGTGTTAAATATGACAACGTCTCTATCTTTTAAAACAAGCAAACAAGAAAAAACTGTCTTTCATTGTATATTATTAAAATCCTTTCTTATTTATTGTTTACGGCCAGTGCCAGTAACTATGTTAAATTCTGAGATACTAAAATTGAATAATTCATGAATCTTTCTTGTAAAGAACTTGCAACTTTTTAGGAGAAACAAGAAAAGCTCTAAGTCTCATTTAAAGATATAAGCTCCATGACAACAGAAATCAAGCTCGTCTTGTTCATTCTTTTAGTCTAATGGTCTCTTATGAAAATGTGTATTGCACTCAACAATACTCAATAAATATTTGTGGATTGAATGAATGAACAGATGCGTGAATGAGAATTGCTGTGGCAGAAGACGTCACATGCTATCGTGGGAGAATGAAGCAAATTGTGAACACCTATATCTAGGAGGGCTAAAAGATTCTCTACAAATGAGGAAAAATTTGGCTTAAAGCCTAAATTGGTAGGTATTCATCATCCTGTCTTTTTGTGAGAGAAAACTGCGGGAAGATTAGCAAAGAAAGAGGAAACATCTAAGCAAAAGCTACATCATCAACAAACGCACTGAAATCTTTTTCACCCGAAGAACAGAAAATCAGAGCAAGTTTAAAATAAAAATAATGAAAGAAGCAGTGTTTCTCTCATACACTAAAGCCTCATTAAGTTCTCTCTGTAATTATAATGCACTAGTTTGCCAGTTTGGGTGACTATCTTGGTCTGCTATGCTGGGTAATCTCCCAAGATTAGTTGCCTTCCAGATTTAAAAGCTAGTTTACCTTGCTCCTTCTCCATCCTGGGATCTATAATATAATGTGATTGAATAACTAATCTGATCAATAGATTTAAATCATAGTAATAACAGCTTAACATTTTACATTTATGAGATACTTTTTCAAATGTCATTAATCAAAAAAAAAAAAAAAAAGGATAACTTCAGTATCTTACCCTCCATGGAAGATATTTTGGCATATGCAGGACTCTTTCCAGTATGACTTTGCTTTAAGATTTAGCTTTTCTGCTACTTCCTTTGTTCCATCTTGTCTGATAGCCAGGCACAGACGTTATCCTTGACACAGGGAATAATCTTTTGTGGAACAGTTTTGCACATGACTGCTTGTCTGTGCTTCCCTTGGTCTGTGAGCTCATTGAGGCCAATCATTTTATTTCCATTTATTGTAGGCTTTGTGCCCAACAGTGTTCTTAGCAATCAGAAGTCAGTCAATAAATATTTGTTAAATGAATCAACGTATACAAAATGGGCATTACCTGATGACAATCTGTGGTTTATACTGACTTGACCAGGTGACTTTACTTGGTGACAATGTATGGTTTCCTTAGGTATACTGTTTACTTTAAATATATATGGGTTTCTTCTGAAGTTGAGATTTTTGACTAAAGAGTTGAGTTTTCAGTGTTAAATCAATTTTTTTAGGTAGGTTTTAATTTTTTGTTGTTAATTTCTGGTTGTGATTCCAGCTCACCATCTAACTTGTCTGTGGTACCAACTGATCCACTGTGTGAACTCAGGCCTCAGACAGCAAGGGGTGTCTTTATTAAGATGTGACCCAGGTTGGAAGATGATTTTCCTGGTGAATCCCTTTATCAATAAACTCAGAGACTCCTTGTGACAACATGTCCCAAAGGAGGCCCTTCTAATTCCCGGCAGCATCAAGAGGGCATTGTGAGAGCAGACATAGTAAATATGCCATTGCAGTAACAATATAATTAATAATGAATGCATTGCTAAATATTCATAACAAGTGCATTATTGAATCAGGTATTGTTGCTTGGTTTCTAAAGTCTATTTTATCTCTTCGTCTTTATACTAATCTTATAGTTTAGGTGAGATTGACCTTCCCGTACTGCAAGGAAAGGTCTGATTGACATAATGTATAAAATACTATCTCACTGTCCTTAGCAAACATAGCAAACAGCTCCACGGAAGAGAAACATAAGCCGTTCATCAGATTATGACAGTCTCCTGGGTCACAGCTATGGGTTTGTATCTGTGGAGACAAAAATGATTCCATCTTGGATGCTAATTTGCCATGCTGACTTCTGATCAGCCCCAGTCTCATGAATGCCCCTGGTTTCTACATCAGTTCTTGTCTTTTGTAAAAGAACAAAGCAACCTTGATGTTATCACACAAATTATAGGCTATGCCACACATAGCATTCTTGTCTGTTCTGGAGGATGCCTTTAGTTGTCTTGTTGGAGCACATATGCCTCTTTTCTATGGTAGATAAGTCTCAAGTCTAGGGAGTCGCCGGGTAGAGATCTACTTGTCTTGTGGCTGCCCAAGACCACACTTCCATCAGTAAGTTCTCTTAATAAATCATCCAATACTGACGAAGTAGGTTTGTCTACCTCCTTCTTTGGTTTGACTCCTTCAGCGTTTGGGGATCACTTTGCATACATAGCCCTTTCATGGAGCAGTACTATAGATTTTAAAGCACAATTGACAGATTTTTAACTTTATTCCTGCCACCATCAGTGTGATTTGTTAAATACATGTATAGTAAAATGAAAATTTTTCTTGAATGTGAATTAACATTCTGTATGTGGTATTATGCATTCTCAGTGGGGGTGATCTTGTCTTCAGTGGAGTAAAAATTGGTTCTCATGGGAATAAGAAAAAAAAAACTTAGATACTACAACAATGTGTGAGTCTCCAAATGACAGTTCATATACAATATATCTGTGGGTAACACATTTTAGGGGAAAGGGTAATTAGGGGAAAAAATCTTTAAAAGATACTTAGAAGAGTGATAGTGAAAAAAAAAAAGAAAGGTGTGAGAAACACATCTACAGATAAGTGGCAAAATACAAATTCACTACTGGATGGTGTTTGTGTCACTTCTTTATTCCCCCACCCTACTTCTCATTTTTAGGTGGTATATGCAAGCTAATTTTATCAATATTTCTAGCAATCCTCTAACTAGGAAGTCAGATCTACACAACATAAGTTGTGAGACTACAGTTTATCTTGCAGCTAGTTCCATGTATCTCTTAAGTGATTCTGAATTCTGTGGTGGACATGGCAGCCAGGAGCAATGCTCCCTGAAAAGAGAGCTGCTGTAGAGAATACAGTGCTAGCTGAACCCGGGTGTTGGCTGGGCTGGCTCCGCAGGGGATGAGAGGAAAGAATATCTATACCACAGCCTTATTCAAGTGGCTTAAGTCACTGACAGAAATGTCAGAACAAGAAAAGCAGGAAGGATCAATCTGGTCCTTTCCTGGGGGTTGTTTATCTCAGTAAGGGACCCTGTTATGAGCTGGACAGAAGGACACTAGTCCTTGATTTCTTCATCACTCTTCCATCATCAGCTCCTGATTATTTTAGCTCCTAAATATCTCTTGACTTTTTTTCTACTTTTTCTGTCTTTAACATCACCACTTCCCTTGGTCAGGTACATTTTTCATCTTGGCTACTATGATTACCTCCTAAAGTGCATCTCTATCTATTTTTGCAATTCCCCTTTCCCCATCCATTTTTGCACTGCAGCTAAAGTTTAAACATAAATCATGACTTGGTTACTGATCTTCTTTAAAACCCTTAAATAGCTTCTCACTCTTATTAGTATAAAATTAATATCCTCTGTATTAGTTATTTTAGTGTAATGAATTTCCTCAATACCCAGAAGCTTAAAACAACACTCATTTATTTCCTACAGTTTCTGTGAGCCAGAAATGTGGCTTAGGGTCTGTAACTGCTATCAATGTTTTGGCCAGCACTTCAGTCTTCTCATGGCTTGACAGGGAAGAAGTTGCTTCCAATTTCAAACATGTGGCTGTTGTCAGTCTTCAAGTTCTAAGTGGCGTTTGAATGGAGTTATCAGTTCCTTGATACTAGTAGCTGGCTTGAAACAAAGAAAAAGTGACAGGGACAGAGTAAAATGGAAATCACAGTTTTTGTAACCTAATCTTCTAAATGACTTGATATCACTCTTATAATCTTATAACTGAATCATGAGCCCAGACTCAATGGCGTGAATACCAGGAGGCAGGAGCCATTGGCAGCCTCTTAGAGGCTTCCTTTCACACTGCCTATCATGAACCTCCACTGCAGGCCACAGCTCTCCTCTGTGCACTTAAAATATACCTCCCATACTCTCTCCACACCTGCCTTTGGCACTCTTTCAGTCCCTGCTCTTCTCCAAACTTTCTGCTGTTCATATTTTCACATTTTCCTGAAAAGCTCTTCTTTTTTCTCTTTGTTTATGTAACTATTTTCATTTTATTTTATTTTATTTTACTTTATTTAAGTTCTGGGATACATGTGCAGAACGTGCAGGTTTCTTACATAGATATACATGTGCCATGGTCATTTGCTGCACCCATCAACCAGTCATCTAGTTTCCCCTCTCCCCCCACATGCATTAGTATTTGTCCTAATGCTATCTAATGCTCTCCCTCCCCTTTCCCTCCACCCCCCAACAGGCCCCATTGTGTAATGTTCCCCTCCCTGTGTCCATGTGTTCTCATTGTTCAACTCCCACTTATGAGTGAGAACATGTGGTGTTTGGTTTTCTGCTCCTGTGTTAGTTTGCTGAGAATGATGGCTTCCAGCTTCATCCATGTCCTGCAAAGGACATAAACTCATTCTATTTTATGGATGCATAGTATTCCATGGTGTAGATGTGCAACATTTTCTTTATCCAGTCTATCATTGATGGACATTTAGGTTGGTTCCAAGTCTTTCTTATTGCAAATAATGCTATAATAAACACACGTGTGCATGTGTCTTTATAGTAGAATGATTTACAACCCTTTGGGTATATACCTAGTGATGGGATTCCTGAGTCAAATGGTATTTCTGGTTCTAGGTCCCTGAACAATTGCCACACTGTCTTCCACAATGATTGAATTAATTTACACTCCCACCAACAGTGTGAAAGCATCCTATTGCTCCACAGCCTTGCCAGCCTCTGTTGTTTCCTGTTTTAGATTTTACATTTATTTCATTGTTTCCTGTTTTTAAAGAAAAAATATTCCACCTTAGATCCCATGAGTAGGGTTGCCAGATAAAATGCAGGATGCTCAGCTAAATTTGCACTTCAGATAATGCACAAATTTTTTTTTAGTGTAAGAATGTCCCAAATATTGCAGGAGACACACGTGTACTAAAAATTATTTATTTTTTTAATCCGGAGTTTAATTGTGCATTCTGTATTTTTCTTTGCTAAATTTGGCAACCTTACTTCTGAGAAGCATAATAAATTTCCCTTTCCTAGGTCAGTGTCTGTCCTAACTAGCTGCAAGATAAATTGCAATCTTACAACGTATCTTGTGTAGATCTGACTTCCCAGTTAGAAGATTGTTTGAAGTATTGATAAACTTAGCTTGCATATACCACCTAAAAATGAGAAATAGGATGGAGAAATAAAAGAAAAGACACAAACACAATCTAGTAGTGAATTTGTCCAAAAATATTCATTGGATCCATGAGTGATAATAATTTTTATTCTTACAGGTTCTCAGAAGAAATGAATTACGTAATCAGGAATGCAATATTTCTTAGTTGCTTAGTAACTCGGGACCATTTAGAAAGATTCACTTCCCATACTTTTAGGCGGGTTTTGCTCTTCAACGAGCTGACAGAAATTATTCTAAGTGAAATTTTAATTTGTGTCCAATTTCTCTTCATTCAACAAATCCCAGCATTATCACTCACTATGTAGTACAGAAAACAACTTCTTTCAAAGTTATTTGAGAGACAAAATTGCAAAAAGGAAAGCTTGGTAATTGTGAGCAAGCAACATAAACACTCGAAGCCTCAGTTACTTTGTCATCAAAGTGACAGGGAGAATAGGGTTGATGTGAGGATTAAATGGGTCGATGAGCAAACAGTAAGAAACATAATTGGCACTTAAAAGGCAGTTAATGAATCTTCCCTTAAGCTCTTTTTATCTCCTTATCATATATGTATTTTAAATTAGCTAAGACAAAATATATTGATGGTGAAAAATAGAAAGTCTCCAAAATTTGGGGATTATTTCAGAAGCAAAGAACATGTATTATTGTACATTTCAAATCTATTTAAGGAATTAGCCAAACCACTCTTCAGAACGGTAGCTGAAATTTAAATTTAATGTTTTTTGTTGTTGTTGTTGTGTTTTACTCTTCTTTTTAAAAAAAATAGAACTGAAGTATATATAAAAGTGTTGCTTAAAAATGGTTGTAGAGAATCTAAAACATGTTCTATGTAATGATTTAAATCTTTAGCTCTGTTAAGACATAATAATGAGCTTTAATAATGTCAGATTAGGTCAGGAAGAATCAGAAGGATCACTGAGCAAGGGTAGGCAAGTTTGCAGCACACTCCCTCCCCATTCAAGCTGCATCATTTAATTACTGGTTCAATGCAAGGGTAATAATTACTACCAACTGTCACATTCACTTAAGACTTTTCTGAGAAAATATTAACAATTCACTGACATTGTAGAGCTTGGGATTTCCATCAAGTAAGAGTGCCAGGGCAGGAAGCTTATGTGGAGGAAGCCATTACACAGTGTGTAGGCAAATGTAGATTTACTGCAGCAGTTTCGCCAGTTTAGTTAGTATAAATAACGTTCAAAACCTCATAAAAATCTGTAATTTCTAGTATTTTATGCTTCCTAATGGGATTTTGGTGGGAATAATACAGGTTAGGAACACTGTCAGTCAAGAGAGCCACTGTGTACCATCATTGAAGATTAGATTCAGATGAATAATTTTAAAAAAGAATTAAATATTATTTTTATAAACATTCTGAATAACTGTAACAAAATACATTAGCCAATGTTTGCTGTTATGCTAGAGGGAAAAGTATTTTTTTGAGGAACATATCTATGATATGATCTATCTAAAATGACGTGCCTTGTTTCATAGGAAGAGATAATCTTGATTGTACAAATTTCAAGCTGTTTAAGTAATTGGAGACATGACAACTATTTTAAAAATCTTTCTTTGATGTTTGACAGAAAAAACTCAACCTTTCTCTTCACATATTGAAGATAATTTAAATGTACTGATTCAAGAGGCTACTAATACCCAAATATGTCATGTCTTTATTCTGTTTATGAGGATATAGAAGGAATAAAAGCCCAAATTTGATAAGAAAATAGATAATCAGTTTAGAGGACATGTAAATCATATCATATAATGTTTACCAAGGCTTTCAAAAATAATACATAACATTTCATTTGTGAAGCTAATGCTATAAAATGGACATTCTATAGCAGTTAATTTATTTTTCGATTCAAAGTTTCATTTTTTAAATGCATATTTTACATCTTTTTTCTTTAAAAAAATCTGCACTTTAGAAAAGAGGTTAGATCTGTCTGCTTCTTACCCGTAAGTCAAAAGGTGACTATATTAACATTTTACTATTAACAATTTGATCTTGACAATCTCTTTGTATGATTTACTTCCCCATTGCTCCTTACTGTTTGAACAACATGTCACAGGCTCCTCTTCTCTAACTCTCTCCTGGATGTTGGGAATCCCTAGAGACATGACACCAGTCATATTCTCTCATGATTGCTAACGTATGTTGGACTTTCTACTCACCCTCCCACTTGAATATCAAACAGGCTTCTCACATCTCTATTATGTCCAAAACAATATTTATGCTCCCATACTCCCCTCCACAAATTAGTTGCTGTGTTCCCAAACTTCAATCTCACTATTATTTATTCATTTCCTGAGTTAGAAGACTGAGCATTACTTAGTCACTTCGCATCCTGTTTTTAGCAAATCTTGCCACATTTACCTTTAACCTATTACCTATTCTAGCCACATCTCTCCATATCAGATGCTCATATTCTGGTTTAAGTCTCCTCTGATACTTGCCTGGACTACCTCCAAATGGTTTGTATATCTACAGTTTTGCCCTTCCTTTAACATTGAGAATCTAGGATGATCTTTTATATACAGATCAGAGCATGTCACTCTCAGTGAAAATGGTTCCCCATCTTTTACAATGTGGAAGGCAAGTGTTTACATGGCCAAAAAGGTGCTCCAAGATCTGTCCTTCATAGCATGGAAGTCTTGTACCTCATTTGCTCTTCTTCCCTCAGCCAATTATTACTACACTGAATTTATATTGTCCCTAAAACATGCCAAGTCCATTCCTGCCTCAGGGAATACTTGCTTTCCCCTCTGCCTTGAATATTCTTCTTGATATTTTATAATGGCTCAGTCCTTCCTATTATTCATGTCTCTACTCAAATGTCACCTTTTCAGGAAAGGTTTTCCTGACTGCTTTATCAAAAACAGTATGGTCTTTACCAAAGGAAAAAAAAAAAAATGCATTCGACAGAGTTACACAGGCAAAGATGTTTATTCAAGCTTATTGAAATAGGAGAGGCCACATCCGAATCTGACATCAACTCCACTGAAACAAAAGGAACAGGATTTTTAAGAGCTGGGTTAAGGGAGAGTTCACAGACCATTTGAGTTTGCTAATTGGCTTTACCCAAAGGAAAAGTAAACTTTCTCTCCTCTTTGTGACAGAAGGTAGTTGTACAGCTTGGAGCAAGATGCCCACCTAAGTTAGGCTCCTACTTTTCCATAGAGACTGGGAGGCAGGGCTTCTATGATTCTTGCTAATTATATTTCAGAGATGGCTCCCAGGTTGTTGAGAAAGACTGTTTAGGGATGGAACACTGGCAAGAGGGTGTTTAAAAAGATTTACAGCTAAAAGGAGCAGAGAAAGAGTTTGCAACTACAAGCCTTCTAAAGCAAATGCTCTAACAAAAGGGAGGTCATATGACTTGAGGCAGAAATAATCCTGTCCCAGGTTTAGTCATGCTGAGGGAACATTAAGGCTGCCTTATTTCCTCCTTCTTCTGTCATTTTAGTCTCTTAGTCAGCTTTATTTTTCTTTTAACTTGATTATAACTATTTTTTTGTCCATAGAACATAAGCTCTACAATGGTGGAAATTTTGTCTGTGAGGTTCAGGATCATATTCTCAGAATTTAGGTCTATTCCTGGCACACAATAGGTAAATATTTAATAATATTTTAATTACTTAATCATGATAGTGAATAATCATCTTATTATAAATGGATAATGAGTTGGAATATCACGAAACGTTAAGGTTATATAAAATATATGTCAAATGCTCTTAAATGTAATTGATAATTTTGAGGATAAGAAAATTAACAAAGATATTATACTACTATTTTCCCCCCATCTGTATTTACAGTGAAACACATGAGTTAACATCAATATTTCAAAATAGACTGTCCCTTTGCTGCAATATCTCTAAATCTCAAATATAGAGTTTCCAAAAAGGTGATAATAATTCTGGTCTTTCTCCAGACCTGTAGGGAAAGGTGAGAATGAGAAAAATCACTGTTACTGTCATGACCCAGTGTTCTTCAAGTGCACCTGAGGCAAAAGCTCCTGCATTAGTTAACTCTTTGTGGTAGTATGCATTCCCAGGGATGAAGAAAAGTGACTTGTGATGAGCTAATTTCTCCTTCTCTTAAGTTGTCCTCATTAAACCTCTAGGAGACTATTGTATCTATGAACCACATTTTTAAGGAGAGACAGGGAGAAGAGTTCACCTTCCAAGCTTTTATGCCGTGGTCCACTTGAGGACTTGGCAGGATGTGCCTGTGAGCCACCTGCGGGACCAGGAGCAGCTTTCATGGTAGCACTTGGATTTCTATTACAGCAGCAGTGGGAACAAAAGTGTAGGGACAGTGCAACTTGTTTCCAGGGAATCTCCAACCTGAAATCAAGGGAATTGCACAGATATGTGAGTTTGCTATAGTCTACCGTTTAAAGGGCTACTCAGATCAGTTTGCAACCTCTTATAATATCTAGATATCTTCTGAAATTAAAAAAGTGTATTTTTTTTTTTTTGGATTGACAAATGGAGGAAGACAGTTGATTCCCTAAAATCTGGTAGCAAATTGCCATCTCCTAAAACGAATTAGGAAGGGCTGCCCCTCTGTCCAGAAGCTACTGCTAAGAACCAGTTTGCTCTTCCTCTACTGGCAAAACTCAGTTTCCTTCACCTTGGACATTGCTTCAGCTGCTATAGTTTGCCTGTCTGGTTGTATAATCAAGATCTCAATATATTCAAGAGTTTGGAGTCCTTAGTTGTCTTGTTAGTGTTGGGTTGTGGTTGCTGCAATGAACTATTAATGGCAGTCACTGGGCACAAAAACACAAAGATATATCCGAGTGAATTCATTTGATTCCAGGCATACTGCTCTGTTCCTGTGTGGCAGCAACCCTAGGCACTTGTGGTAGTCAAAGTCGATTATCTCTGTCTGATTTGTTACTCCTTCAATTGTCCCCCAGTACACCAGCAAGAGAATACTAAAATGATCAGACGTCACTCACAGCTTTCAGTTAACCGAATCTAACAGAAGCTTTCTCGAACTGTAAACCAGAACCTTTAATTGGTAGAGTTTAAGATTGTGGACTGAGAAACAAAAGTTCATAATTGAGTTCCCAGATAGGTAGTGATAGGACCCAGATATGCTGTCACTCTTTTGTTCCTGACCTACGTATTCTAAGTATTGGGAATACCATACTTTATATCATCCATTTGGGTCACTGCATATAACTGTTGGGGTTCAGAAAACAATACCCCAAATTAAAGGCTTCAACAGCAGCCTAAGAAGCAGAAGTTTTTCTCTGCCTTCTCCTGTCCTCCTGTCTCTCAGTCCCATTCTCTGCTGAAGCTGGCTATAGAAACCAGAATCCCTCTTCCCCAAGGTAGGTCATAGAAACCAGCACTCCTTTTCCTGAAAGACAGCCATAGAACCTAAAAATATTCTGAGCAAAAACTGGCTATAAATAAACTCTCTGACCTACCTTATTTGACTACAGATGGACATAAGACCACCATTCCAGGAAGGTCCCTGCCCCACACTGAGAAGGAAAGAATGCATGCTCAGAGAGGCCAAGAAGAATCTAAACAGACAGGCCTCACTGAGTTTCCCCACTCAGTCTATTAACATTAAATCATGTGCTCTTATCCTATCATATTTCTACATAGCTGTTCATACTTTGTTGAACCTAAGCATAAAAATGGACAATTTCCCCTATATATTTGGGTCACAATTCTGAAGGCTTTCATGTATATGCTTTAAACAAATTCATATGCCTTTTCTCCCATTAATCAATCTATCTCATGTCAGCGAACTTCAGTGAACCTCCAGGAGGCCAACAGCCTTGGCCCCTACAAACCTCATGGAGAACAGTATATCCATCTTCTCAGGCTACCATAGGTAAATACTATAGACTGGGTGCTTATGTAACAGAAATGTATTTCTTATCGTTCTAGAAGCGGGGAAGTCTAAAGTCATATAAACCTGACAGCCAATTATCTTCCTAGTGAGGAACAGAACTGGCTGTCAGTTCTGTTCCTAGTGAGCCAAAGATGTTATTTAAGCTTATTGAAATAGGTGAGGCCATAACCTAGTCTGACATCATATTTCTTATCCTAGGGAGGAACAGGATTGGCTGTCAAGTTGTCTGTTTCCTTCCTGGCTTGCAGGTGGCCATCTTCTTGCTGTGTCCTCATGTGGTAGTGAGAACGAGAATGAGCTCTCTTGTGTATTTTCTTACAAAGATTCTAATTCTATCAGATTAAAACCCTACCATTATGACCTCATTTAACCTTAATTGCTTTTTTAAAGGCCCTTTTCCAAATATAGTCACATTAATGGTTTGGGGTTTCAAAATAGGAATTTTGGGGGCACAAAATTCAGTTCATAGTAAATAGCGTCCTCAATCCAGAAGACATTTTCCATGGTGGTACCTTAGCTGAGCTGAATTGGCTTAGGACTGGTACCAGCTGACACCCAAGGTCAGGTCATCCCATTCACCTGCTAGTTGAGAGCCTCCTCTTAGGTGGATGCCCTCTGGCTGGCATTAAGGTAAGCTCTATTCACTTGATGCCCATTCCCACGAGGACATCCAGAGGGCATTTTCCAAGAGTATTTTCATCTTCCAGATGTTTCTCCCAGCCCCTTCTCCAAGCAGCCAAGCTATTCACTGCTGCTCAGTAATTAATGGACATCCATAAGTTGACTAACTCTTCCTTGGTATGAAATGAACAGCCTCATGTACTACTTGCAGCTCTTCTCACCAGAATTCCCATTCAGAATGGTCAGCCACTGCTGTGAGGGCTGTAACTGATGGGAGTCCAGTTTTAACCATAATTAACATATCACATCAACCACTTTGTGAAGCTGGCCTGAGTTATCTCATATTCTGTCAGTTGGTCAGAGATGTGAATTGAAGGAGGAACATCAGTGCCACAGAAGTGATGACAGAAGGGATAGGTACCTGAGCTACCTGCTTATATGATTTACCTCTTCTTTCTCATTTTTCCTAGGCCCATTTCAAATTACCATTTATATTTGACAGTAGAATGCTGGTGTGCTTGCTTGACATTGTCCTTGATGGATCTGTAATGCACAGCTCATAACAAACAGTTACTTGGAGTAACTATCACTTGGCCTCTATTTGAGCCAAGTAGCACACTAACAGTGTGTGTATGTGTGTGCGTGTGTGTGTGTGTGTGTGAGAGAGAGAGAGAGAAAGGGGGACTAGTTATCTGATACAGAATGGTATGGCCATAAATGTCTGTACTGCAGCTTTCTTAGGGAGCTTGCTAAAGAATCTGCAAAGCATTTTTACCAATTTGTATATTTCTACAATTAGTTTGATCTGTTTTGTTATATGGCCAAAGAGGTAGGGAAGCTCACACTGCAACCCAGGCCTGCTGTAAAGTCCTCTCTTAATCTAGACCACGCTCAAAATGACTGTGAACATGTTAGTTCACAGTCATTTTGAGCGTGGTCTAGATTAAGATGCATTGAAGCAGTAGTTTTGTTTTACTTTGAAATAAAAACGGCCCACCTAGTGCTGTGCTTCTTTCTCAGGTAGGGGATACATAGAGCAACATTTGTCCTCTATCTTAGAGGAGATGCTCAGGAGTATTCCAAATCACTGAATTCCTTAAAATGTACTAGTGTTGTGGGCCCCTGAGTCATTTTGTTGTTTATCTATCAAGTTCACCATGTGTGTATCTTATTAGAGAACCTAAGGTTCTGGCCACCTCCTTTTCACCTTGTCTAATTAGGCCAATCTTCCTTGATACAGTAAAATACAATGATGCTATCAGGAAGGTCAAAATGATCATGATCCTTATGACTATCTGACAATAAAAGGCAAGATAGTTTATTTATCCCTGTGGCAAAAATAGAGTTGGGGGGGATGTTGTCCTTAACAGGTAAAAATGACCTGATTTGAGCCCTTCTTGCTAAGAGGATTGAGAAACGTCCTTAACAAATCCAGAGCCTTACACCAATTTCAGAAGTTGTCCTAATAGCAGGCAGGAGCTGCAAATGAGGCTAATTAAGAGTGGTCCACCATGAATTACAATGATCCATCTTTTGGTGGTGGTTGTTAACTGAGGTTAGACTGGTGAACTGAAAGATTGAGAGAGGAAATACTGGAGACTATTGTCCTTAAATTTTTCAGATACTTGATGTGGCATTAATACATGAACTTCCTCCTCAGATGAGATGTTGCTCCCAATATAAACTTCTGGATGGGGATGTGGGGTGGGCTGTTTCCTGGCATTCACTTTTCCACTTCTACAATAGAGGCTCTTACTTTACAGGCCAGAGAAACCACATGAAAGTTCTTCCCGCTGGTAAATATATTCAACCCAATTAAACTAATTAGGAAGCATATTAATACTCATAAGTATAGCTTGAGTCCATGGATGCACTGTATCTACAGTGAGATGGACTTGGGCCACCTCTTAATTCATTCCTTGACCTCCATTCTTCCCCTTTAACTAGAGAACCCTGATGACATTTAGGACTCTGGTTTCACCTCATACATTATATAAAAAATTCTTCAAAATGTCTGTGTTTTCCCATTTCCTCGGTGCACAGCTCCCTGAAGAAGTGGCTGCAGGTCCTTTGAGGCATGATCAAAGTATTTTTGACCATATATTTATGGTATTGAAGGATCTTTCCTCAAGATGACTTTGTCTTCCTGTCAGTCAGCATATTATGGTCATTTGAACTAATTTTAGATCTGGAAATTGACATAGGATATATATTTTGAATTGTAGTGGATGAAAGTTTGCAAATTCTCACTTATTTTTATTTACTTATACACATTTTGGAAAGCTCTGCTTGACTGTCCTATCCCTTGCCTTCAGGACAGCCACTCTAATTGTGGTAGGAGATTCAGACGTCTTTATTGTCACTTCTATACCCATTAAGTTATTTGCATTCTTTGCTTCTGACAATAAGTATTGCCACTGGCTTCTAACATTCCATATTCTCATTATCCACATTGATATGGGGCAAGTCTACAACAGGGTCTCTAACTCTCAACGCTCTTTTCCAAGGACACCTACCATTGAACTTCTCAAACATTTTGGTAACATCCTCATTAGGAAATTTTATACTGCCTTAGTGAAAGGATGGATTCTAGGACCTACTGAGAAACAAGGGGGAGGTCTCAGGTCTTATAGTAAATTTATTAATGCATATAGTAAATTTACATATAGTAAATTTATTAATGCATCCCTATAAGTTTTCTGACTCTTACACACAGTATATGTGTATATAGATGTACACATATATATACACACAGACTGATTATATGTATACTAAACATGCATATTATACTAATGTATAATTACAAATACACACAAAACACACACACACACACACAAATTTCAAAGCTGGAATTGAGTTTCACCGCAAGTGCCAAGCCACACCTACCTAGACTCTGGCTATTGGCCTAAAAGCAATATCCTTATTCCTTTGCAGATTACCACTCACTTGTACCTTATCACAGTTAATTGTAGGTGAAGTTTTAATAACGATGATGTTAGAAATGATGTTCATACTGACTTCAGATTTCTTGGCAAACTCCGGAAGACCATCTGATCATATGCTAGCTACTCAACTTCTTTTTTTTTTTTTTTTTTGAGACGGAGTCTCGCTCTGTCGCCCGGGCTGGAGTGCAGTGGCCGGATCTCAGCTCACTGCAAGCTCCGCCTCCCGGGTTCACGCCATTCTCCTGCCTCAGCCTCCCGAGTAGCTGGGACTACAGGCGCCTGCCACCTCGCCCCGCTAGTTTTTTTTTGTATTTTTTAGTAGAGACGGGGTTTCACTGTGTTAGCCAGGATGGTCTCGATCTCCTGACCTCGTGATCCGCCCGTCTAGGCTTCCCAAAGTGCTGGGATTACAGGCTTGAGCCACCGCGCCCGGCCGCTACTCAACTTCTTAATCTGAGTACCTTAGAAAAGAAGACTGGATGTGAAAATTTAAAAGCCAACACTTTATTAGGGAGTGGGATCCTAGGGGAAGTGATCTGAGGCAATCAAGGAGGAAAGAAAATACATGAAAATGTATGATCAAGTTTCATGAAAAATTAAAATTTCCAGCCTAAATGGATGCCTTCAGAGAGCCTGAAAAAAACTACTGCATCTCTGAACCACGGCTTGTGAGCAGGATGAGAGAGCAGAAGAATTCATCCAACATCTCTTTCTCCTGGTCATCAGCAGAAATGGGGGACACAGGGTGGAAGGTGAGGTATGGGGGTGGAGCAGGGATGGAGGTACCAGAGTCTAGTGCCAAAGACCCTGGTAACACAGGCTTCAGCCACAAACCGGCAATGCACTGAGCTATGATGTGCATAAGCTAGAACCCTACATACACATTTATGAATTTACTTAAGTTTTTATTCAAATTAAAATCTTATAGGAAATATTACACACATTGTAAAATTAATAATTAGTCATGAATTTAGTACCTAATGGCCATCAAATATTAGGAGACCACTTCTATATAAGAGACAGAGTTGAGCAGAAGGACAATGACAAGCACATAAATAAGGGTTATTTGGGGTAAAAAATATATATAGCAGAAAGAAAAATGGCTAGAAAGACTATAATACATGTAGGTAAAGAACAAAGGTAGAGAATGGTTAGTAACTTAACCTGTCTGCATTTGCACTAATACCCAGCAGGACCCACTGTCTGTATATCACAGCTTGCCAGTAGTGCTGGTTTAGCCGCTATTTGGAGTGAACAGGTAATAGTTTTCATAATTGTTTTCTCATGTAATATAATATGCAAGATAACAATATGAAACATGTACAAATAATTAAAGTGAATTATCTGCAGGATATCATCTTTGTTCTCAGTCTTAGAGACTTCGAATAATAGAAAAATAGCATTTAGAGTCCTTATCTGCCAACATTTTCCTACTCATTATAACAATGGTGTCTACTAAAGCAGATTATATAAATAAGAATAATATTTTTATTCTAGAATAGAAATTAAATGGTTAATTACTATTATTTACTGAATATATCCAGTATGTGATTTTGTGTGACAGAGAAGTCCTTAAAATGTTTAAGGTGAAGGTTTGTAAGTAATAGATCTATAGAACCTACTTGAAGGCTCATGCAATATGCCATTGAGTACCAATGATGCAATATTTCTAATCTTGACAACTGCAATCAGATCCCAATTAAACAAAATGAAATGTTCATGGGTAAAATACAAATGACTTAAAAGTTTAAATACAAAACTCTAATTTCAACTCGAATGCCTACGCATTTCTACAGAGGCCTTACAGCAGTTTATAGATGAAAAAGCATTTTGGGTCCTTCTAGCCCTCCAAATAATGAATATGTTTGAATTGGGTTTAAAGTATATGCACCTTATAGGACACGAATTCCGTCTTTTAGCATGCTGAAAAAATACAACCTTGAGACTTAATTTGCTTCTTTTTGTGTGTATGTTTTGAATGTGAAGAAAAAGATGAGAATTTACATGGAACGTTTTTACTGGAACTTTTCCCACTAGATTTAAGACAATATCTATCAATCACATGCCAAAAGCACTTTATAAGCAGACTAAAGGAAAGGAGCTAGCTTCTGAATTATTTAGTCCCTGTCACTCTGCATCTGACAGTATCTTTATATTCCCCCACATTGTCTAATTTGTGCATATGGAAGTTACTGTGTCCTCAGATATTAGAAGATGATAGACCAGAAAGAATATATGCTTCCCACACAACTGTGTTGGGAACTTCAGCAAAAGAACAGAAGGATGTATTCTTTTCTCATTTCTAGAGTTTCACTTGGATGTATTTCACTCTTTGTCAAGTAATTCAATCCCACCTTAACACTTCAGTGCTTACTGGTAGAGCTAACATTTGACAAAAAGAGTGGCTGAGCTGCCAACCCCTGTGATAAATTTCTGTTAGGCTTTACAGTACCAAGAGTATCACGTACAGTGTCCCTCTGAAATAACACGAATGGCAGCGTGTGGTGGGGCAGTCGGACTTCCAGGCATTCTTGCTGAGTCCGGGCATCCACCAAGCTGTGGTGTTCCACAGGAAGCTTGATTGATCGTGGCTTCCCTTATCTAAACACATTCCTTAGACAGAAAATCTCCAGCCTTAAAACTCACATCCTACTAGTCTATATAGGACTATTCAGACAGGTGTAAACCCATATTTCAAGTCATGCCTTAGTGTAAGTTTTGACTTATTATTAACTGCTTCAGTTCTATTAAGGCAGAAAATAACATAATTGAAAAGTCGTTTAGAAGAAAGATCTGGTGCTTTTACATCAGGAAATACTTTCGGCCCCATATGATTGAACAATCATAAATATATTACCATTGGATGTCAGAATATTAATCTACAACACAATTACCCATATACCGCCTAACATCTCTGCCCTAGTAAGAAAACATACATGTAAAATTGAGTCAGTATATTCATATTTTTAATGCCAGTGTTAGAACAAACTATCCCATGCACCACAAATATACATGGGATCACCTTTATTTTCTCCAATCTTCTCAATAAAATTCAGCCATCAGAGAGCTATTTGCTCTTGAATACCTGTTTTACATTGCCGAGGACATCTCTTACTCTTTCACAGGCTGTCTGCGGTGTTGTTCTTGTCAATGGCAGATTCTTTTTCACGTTGAAGTCGTTTATAGCTAATCACAAGCTATAAAATGCCATAACTCATCAAAATGATAAAAACTGAAGCCTAAGAGAAATCTCAAGTTCTCTGTTAGGGAAGGTGGTGACCCACACGTACCAACACCAGCACTCACAGATTTTCTGTTCCTTTGAGTCTTTCCTGGTTCTAAAGAAGAAAATTCTGATAAAATATCTGGAAACATTTCTAAAACATTGTGAAAGCACTGAAATATATTTTAATACTGCTTTCTTTCTCTTAAGCATTAAGAACATCTCCTTTTTAATGTGAGTAAAGGAGGTGGGGTTATTAATTTTGGCACTGAAGAAAGACATTCCTCCTATTCCAGAGAAGAAAATAAGTAAACTATACAACCATTTTTTTTTTTTTTTTCATATAGCAGATATGTGGTAGAGAGAAACCTGACAAGATTTACTTCACCTCTCAAATGGTTATGAAATAAAATAAACTGCCATGTGCTGGAATAAAAAGCATAAACTCCCTGGAGTATGCAAAACAACAACAACACACTTTGTTGGTTTGGGTCATTTTCAGCTTGCAGTCTTGCTCTAAATAGCAAACACAGTATGTGCTTCACAGTGTTAACATTTTAAACTGCACACTTCCAAATCAGATTAGAGTTACAAATGGTAAAACGCTTTTAACACTTGAAAAATTCTTTGGTTTGAAATTTTGTCTAGCACTGAACATGTTGGTGAACAAACTGAAAATTAAAGCTTCGTTTCATTCAGTAAAGAAACAGAAACACCAAATTAACACTCAGATATTTTTAAATTAAGTAAAATCTGATTATCTTAACTAGATGAAACTACCATTCAGAGAAACTTTATTCTCAATATTTTGTTAAGATTTTGTCAGTACAATTTTGGAAAGAATACTGATGTGATTTCTTATTCTGTTTTCACTTTCCAATTTTTTCAATGCAACATTTTACAAAATAAATATCCAAGTAAAGGTTTACATTACAGTATATGAAACAGAACAGAATATGCAAACACATATAGGGTAAAAATATGGGTCTATCTACGTCTATGTGACTGTGTACCTTAAGAGGCAGGCAGGAAATAATTTAATTACATGAGTAATGCAATAGAAGATCCTATTTGCCCATCTAAACATGTTTCTAGTACTTCATAGTAAATGCCTAAATTTTTAAATAAAACAATAGACAAACATTTCAGAATAAAAGTATTGGTTTACAGTGAATGTTTATTAAATTGCATTTCAAACTACGTGTTCACGATGTGTGTAAGTCTAGGGCTTGAACAAAGCATACCACGTTCTCAATGTCCTGGTGCATTTGCAGTGCTCCATGGCAGACAATGGTTCGTGACAGTCCACCACATGGATACATGTAGCCTGAAAGTTTCTTAGTAAATTTAAATGCCTATTAGGGTGCATTTAGCCAGTAAAATGACCTTTCTAAATAGCATAGAGGTGGAAAAACTTGTTTAATATTCAGATTATTTGAATCACTGGTATCAGTATTATCAAATATCTCTCTGGCAAATATTTATCAAATGTGGCCTATATGGAGGCAGGGAGACTGCAGAGGAAGTTTTGTTTTTGTTTTTAATTATATATTTATTTTCTTATTTATACATCTGCTGACTTACAAACACTTTTAGCACAAGGGGTGTGTTTGGTGCACTACTTTGAGTCACCTGTGTCTAGTGCAGTGTCTGATACATGGTAGATTATTAATCAATTAGTTTTATGATACTAAATTTCTTTGAGCATAAAAGAAATTATATACTCTATGTATATTCACCATGCCGTAAACTCTACCACATGGAAGGGCACATAGGTAGTAAATAACCAAATATTATTATTTTCTCATTGTTTAGATATATATTTCTGGTTTTAAAATATTTTTATAGAATTTCTACTGTATCTATTTACAAAATTGTTGTATCAGTATGATATTTTTATTTTTTATGAAAAATCTTCCGAATACATCCATAAAAGTTTGTTTAAATACCTTAGTATACTTTAGTATGTTGTAATGAAACATTATTTAATGTAAAGCGTTTCGGGCCGGGCGCGGTGGCTCAAGCCTGTAATCCCAGCACTTTGGAGGCCGAGATGGGCGGATCACTAGGTCAGGAGATCGAGACCATCCTGGCTAACACGGTGAAATCCCGTCTCTACTAAAAAAATACAAAAAACTAGCCGGGCGAGGTGGCGGGCGCCTGTAGTCCCAGCTACTCGGGAGGCTGAGGCAGGAGAATGGCGTAAACCTGGGAGGCGGAGTTTGCAGTGAGCTGAGATCTGGCCACTGCACTCCAGCCTGGGCGAAAGAGCGAAACTCCGTCTCAAAAAAAAAAAAAAAAAAAAGCGTTTCTTATGTAAGAATGTACATAAGCTAAGTTGCAAGGACTTAGTTACAACTTAAGTCTATGTTGTAAAACTTATCTCATGACGAACTGCTCATTCCTGTGAATGACCATAATGAATTCTCTCTGGGATATGTGAAATCTGAACATAGTATACCATTCTTGGGGACATTTTTGAAAAAGTTTTGAGCTATGACATGTACATAGCTTGTGAGTTATCATTCTTATGTTTACACCGAGAAAAAAGCAGAAAAAAAAAAAAAATCAACAACTCTTTTTGAGCCCATCAGAGCACTGAGGTCATGAGAAAAATACATCAAACATAATAAAAAACAAACTATGCATACCTAAGTATGTCATAGACAGACTACAGAAAACCAAACACAATGAAAAACATCTTAAGTGAATCCAGAGGAGGAAAGTAATTTTACCTTGCAAGAAATGTGAGAAATACATTGGATTCCTATTCACAAAATTTACAGATGAGAAAAAAGTGGACTTAATATTAATATATTTAATATTTAATATACTGAACTAGAACCTGTGGTCCTGTGCCACAAATGGAGTCTGCCAGCCACACACCCACCAGTGCCCCACCCCTGTGTTGACACAGCTGCCAGTGCAAATGCATGCAAGGATGCCAGTGTCCTTGACTCCCTGGCCCATGCCATGACCACCACCAGCATGAACATACACACAGAAGTTGCTGGTACTTCCCGCCCCCACACTGACATCACTGCTGGTGAGATTGTGCAAATGGACATGGTAGCCCTGCCCTCCCCCCCATGCCACCACTACTACTGCTGTGAATTTCTTTTTTTTTTTTTTTTTTTTTTTTTTTTTTTGAGACGGAGTCTCGCTCTGTCACCCAGGCTGGAGTGCAGTGGCCGGATCTCAGCTCACTGCAAGCTCCGCCTCCCGGGTTCACGCCATTCTCCTGCCTCAGCCTCCCGAGCAGCTGGGACTACAGGCGCCCGCCACCACGCCCAGCTAGTTTTTTGTATATTTTAGTAGAGACGGGGTTTCACCGTGTTAGCCAGGATGGTCTTGATCTCCTGACCTCGTGATCCGCCCGTCTCGGCCTCCCAAAGTGCTGGGATTACAGGCTTGAGCCACCGCGCCCGGCTACTGCTGTGAATTTCTAGTGGAAGCCACACACTCCAGTGCCTGCCAGCACTCAGCCCCAGCCAACAATCATGCAACTCACTGCACTGCCACTGCTGCTGGCACATGAAAACAATCACGAATTCTGCTGCCACTGCCCGAAGAAACACTTTGGCTGCCCACCCCCTACGCCGTAGTGTTCTGGTCAGCAGTCAAGGAACATCTCAGCCCCCCTAGCCAGCAGATTTCTAACCTTGAGGAGCCAGAGAACAAATCTCGGGGACAATACCCAGAGTTAGAACATGCAGCCCAGGAGTGCTCAACTGAGCCTTGCCCCTTTAAAATTTTCTGGAAACGAAGCCAGTGAACTAAATCTGCCTTGTACTACAATCAAACTCCTGAGGACGTCACAGAAGATAAAAGCAAAGAAAAAAAAAACAAAAAACAAAATTAAAAATGAAAAGGACAGTAACTTCAAAGATGAAAGGAACATCAGCCTACAAAGATGAAAATGAACTAATGTAAGAACTCTGGCAACACAAAAAGCCAGAATGTCTGCTTACCTCCAAATGATCACACTAGTTCTCCAACAATGGTTCTTAACCAGACTGAAATGTCTGAAATGACAGAAATAGAATTCAGAATATCTATAAGAGAATAAAGATCATCACCATTCAGGAGAAATCTAAGCATGTGAAGGAATAAGATGAAATGATACAGGAGATGAAAGTTGGCATAGCCCTTTAAAGAAAAAAAAAAAAAAAAAAAAAAAACTGATGTAATAGAGCTGAAAACTCACTTCAAGAATTTCTGAATACAATCACAAGTACTAACAAGCAGAATCCATCAAGCCAAGGAAGAATATCAGAGCTTGAAGACCAGTACTCTGATATAAGTCAGACAACAATTAAAAAAAAAAAAAAAAGAACAATGAGCAAAACGTTTGAGAAATATGGGATTATTTTAAAAGACAAAATCTATGTCTCATTCACATCCCTAAAAAAGGAGAGAAAGCAAGCAACTTGGAAAATATATTTGAGGATATCGTCCACGAAAATTTCCCAAACCTTGTTGAAGAGGTCAACATTTAAAATCAGGAAATGTAGATAACCCCAGTGAAATATTACACAAGAAAAACATCTCCAAGACACACAGTCATCAGATTCTCCAAGGTTCAAGTGAAAAAAAGAATGTTAATGGCATCTAGAAAGAAGGGACAGATAACCTTCAAAGGGAGCCCCATCGAGTTAACAGTGGGCCCTTTAGCAAAAACTTACCAGCCAGAAAAGATTGAGGGCCCATATTCAGCATCCTTAAAGATCAGAATCTCTAACCAATAATTTCACATCCAGCCAAAAGTTCTTAAGCGAAGGCCTTTTCAGACAAGCACATGCTTGGGGAATATGTTACCATCAGACCTGCCTTACAAGAGGTCCTGAAGGGAGTGCTAAATATGAAAAGGAAAGACCATTACAAGCCATTACAAAAACACACTTATGTATACACACTTGTGACACTACAAATAAAGCACACAAACAAGTCTGCATAATAACCATCTAACAACACAACAACATGATCAAATCTGGACATATCAATACTAACCTTGAATAAAAATGAGCTAAATTACCCAATAAAAAGACACAGAGTGGCAAATTGGATAAAGAAGCGAGACACAAAGCTATCCTGTCTTCAACAGATATCTCATATGCAATGACACACATAGATTCAAAATAAAGGGAGGAGAAAAAATCTACCACACAAAAGATAATTTTTTAAAACAGGGCTTACTATTCTAATTTCAGACAAAACAAACCAAGAACAATTTTAAAAGACAAATAAGGGCATTACATAATAGTAAAGGGCCCAATTTAACAAGAGGACCAAACTATTCTAAGTATATATGCGACCAACACAGTAGAACCCAGATTCATAAAGCAAGTTCTTAGAAACCTATGAAGAGACTTAGATGACCACTCAATCATAGTGGGATACATCAACACCTCACTGACAGTATTAAATTATCAAGGAAGAAAACCATCAGAGATACTCAGAATTTGAACTCAACACTTGACCAAATGGATCTAATAAACATCTACAAAACTCTCCACTTGAAAACAACAGAATATACATTCTTCTCTGCACATGACCACATACTCTAAAATAGGCCATGCACTTGGGCATAAAACAATCTCCAGCAAATTCAAAAACACTGAAATCATACCGACTCTATTCTCGGATCATAGCCTGGTAAAAACAGAGATCAATAAGAAGAAAGTTGCTGAATACCACATAATTACATGAAACTTAAACTTGCACCTGAATAAAATTTGGGTCAATGATGAAACAAAGGCAGAAATCAAGAAAATCTTCAAAACTAATGAGAAGATACAACAAACATGAATCTCTATAACACAGCTAAAGCAGTGTTAAGAGAGGGAAGTTTATATTACTGAATACCCTCATCAAAAGTTAGGAAGATCTCAAATTAACAACCTATCATCAAACCAACTCCAAAGTTAGTAGAAAACAAAAAATAACCAAAATCAGAGATGAACTGAAGGAAACTGAAACATAAAAAACTGTACAAAAGATCAAAGAATCAAGGATTTAGTTATTTGAAATAATTTAAAAAGACAGACCACTACCTCGACTAGTAAAGAAAGAGAAGATTCAAATAAACATAATCAGAAACTACCAGGGAGGTGTAACCAGTGAGCCCACAGATATATAAAAAAGCACTCAGAGACTACTATGAACAACTCTGTGCACACTAACTAGAGAACCTAGCAGAAATGGCTAAGTTTTTACAAACAAACATACAACCTCCTAAGATTGAATCAAGAACATATAGTATCCATGAACAGACCAATAACAAGTTCCAAAATTCCATCAGTAATAAATACCCTACCAACTAGAAAGCACCCAGGACCAGATGGGTTGACAGCCAAATTCTACCAGATGTATAAAAAAGATCTGGTACCATTCCTACTGAAACTATTCCAAAACCTGGAGGGAGAAGGACTTCTCTCTACCTTTTTGAAGCCAACATAATTTTGATACCAAAACCTGGCAAAGACACAACAAAAAAATGAAAAACTTTAGGCCAGTATCCTGGCTGAAAAATTTCTCAACAAAATGCTGGCAAACCAAATCCTGTATCACATCAAAAAGTGAATCCACCAGGATCAAGTAGGCTTTTTCCCTGGGATGCAATATTGGTTCAACATATACAAACAAATAAATGTGATTTATCACATGAACAGAGCTAAAGATAAAAACGGACATGATTATCTTGATAGGTGCAGAAGAGACTTGCAATAAAATTCAACATTCCTTTATGTTAAAAACCTTCAACACACTAGGCATTGAAAGCACATACTTCAAAATAATAAGAACCATCTATGAAAAATCCACAGCCAACATCATACTGAATAGGCAAACACTAGAATCATTCCCTTTGAGAACTACAACAAAACAAAGATGCTCTCTCTCAACACTCCTATTCAACACTGTACTGGAAGTCCTGGCCAGAGCAATAGGGCAAGAGAAAGAAATAAAATGCATCCAAATAGGAAGAGAGAAAACCAAAATATCCCTGTTTGTAGACAATGTGATTACATACATAGAAAACCCAATAGCCTCTTCCCAAAGGCTCCTAGATATGATAACCATTTCAGCAAACTTTCAGTATACAAAATCAATGTACAAACATCAGTAGCATTTCACACACCAACAACATCGCAGCTGACAGCCAAATCAAGAATGCAATTTCATTCATAATAACCATGAAAACAATAAAACGTCTAGGAATATAGCTAACAGGGAGGTGCAAGATCACAACAATGAGAATTACAAAATACTGCTTGAAGAAATCAGAGGTGACACAAACAAATGGGAAAAGATTCCATGCTTATGTATAGGAAGAATCAATATTGTTTAAACAGCCATACTACCCAAAACAATTTAAGGATTCAATGCTATTCCTATTAAAATACCAATGAAATTCTTCATAAAATTAGGGGAAAAAAACTTTTCTAAAATTTTACAGAACCAAAAAGGAGATTGAATAGCCAAGGAAATCCTAAGTAAAAACAACAAAGTGAAGGCATCACAATACAATTTCAAACTATACTGCAAAGTGACACTAATGAAAACAGCATGGTGCTGGTACCAAAACAGACACATAGACCAAAAGTTAAAAGTTTAAAGTTTTTCATTGAAAGGGAAAATGATATAGGTAAGAAACTTGAATAAAATAATATAACTGCATTAGAGAAGGAATTAATCAAGCTAAAATAAAATCTTTTAGATTTTATTTTATTCTATATTGATTTAAAATTTAGTTTGTTGAAAGTCATGATATTAACAATATTATAGCATTGGATGATTATAACACTTGAATAAGTGAAATGGTAACAGCAAAACCATACGGAATGAGTGGGAGGAATTGAGAATACTTGGTTATAAGCTACCTGCACTGCATAGAAAGCAGTATAGTGTTATTTGAATGTAGAGTCAGATAAGTTTAAAATGTAAACTGTAAATTCTAGGCACTCTGATAAAGTTTTTTAAGTAAAATAAATATACTAAAGAAAGAGTTAAACTGGAGTCTTATGAAATGCTCAATGAAAACAAGAGATAACTAGAATAAAGGAAAAACTGATAAAACAATTGCAATGACTGAAAAATATTTGCAAGCAATGGTAGATATTAATCCAACTATATAAATAAGCAATCTAGTGTTAAAGATCTAAATACGCCAATTAAAAAAGATTACTAGTGTGGATGAAAATAAAATAAGACTCATCTATATGTTCTCTACAAGATACTCAATTTAAAGATTCAAATATGTTAAATAATGCAGAAATAGATATTATAATTCATGGGTTCGCTTGAGATGCTATAAAAAGTACTTTAGATAGATTAGCTTACGCAATAATTATTTTCTCACAGCCCTGAAGGCTGGGACCTCCAAGACTAAGGTGCCAATATATTTAATTCTTGGTGAGGGCCCTTTTTCTGGCAGATTAGTTAATAAAGCACAAATAAGAAATGCCTGAGTGCATTAAGCAATGGGAAGCAAATAGCTATGACTCACTTTTATTTTTTTTCTACCTAATCCCAAATTCGAGAATATAATTTTATGGCATTTCAGCATATCATAAAAGATTGGACCAGAGGATTTTTGCCTCTGACCATATGTCATTTAATATACTACTTATTCAACACAAAATAGTTTTAATTTGAACTTTAATATAAATTATAGAGATTACAATAAAGTTTGAGTCGACACTATACTACCATTTGAAAAGGTCCTTGTAAAGTTGCCAGTAGACATCTATAACTAATCTATATAGTTCTTTTGCACATCGTTTTAGAAGAGTACTAAGAGTAAATATATTATGAGGCAATCAAGAATGATGAATAATCATATTTCAAATAAGAAAAGGTAAACTCTACTGAATCCATGATTTATTATCTATACTGGAAAACATTCAATCAACATCAGGATATTTACATTTCTTAATCAAATTAACTTTTTTTAAACAAACAAACAAAAAGAATATAAATATTGAGGAATGACCACTAATGAAGTAAATTTGTGGGAAAGTCATATTATTTTAATCAGGTATTTGCAAAGTCCCAATTTCTAACGAAAGCGTCAAATAAAAATTGACTAAGAAACATTTTTCAGTGATTTTTTTAAGGGTTGGATTTTTTCTCTTTTATGGATAATATTTGTAATTATTCACAGTACCATGTCTACTAAATTAAGTACAAATTTAATAGGATTTGACAGATGTATGGATGAACTCCTTAAACTTTATTGATTTACTGGACACTAAACCGCATACAGCTTGAAAGAATATAGTCTTTCACGAGTCACAGGCCTAATTATTGAGATGTATTTATTTATTTTTTTAAATTTTAAGCAGATAGCCTCCCTATTTTTCTCAATTTGGCAAAACTAAATTTACCTATAGCCTAAAATAATAGATTCACTGATCCTAGATTATTTAATATTCAAACTATTCAATATTCCTCGAAAATAAGGTATTTGATTACTCTAAAAACCAGGATTTAATCTTTGTTAAATATGGGGATATCATTCTTGATAGATCATATGCATGAATCTTATCTTTTGAAAAAATTCAAATCTGTGCAGCTGTTAATTTTCTTAATATAAAGCTATAGGACAAACAATATCCATTTATGGGACGATCTAAAGCTGACTTATGGGTAAGCTGGTATTGGATGTGCTACATAGCTCTGTAGTTAACCTGCAATGTTTATATATATGTATATATACACACATACTTGTATATACACATAGACACATATGTATACACTTGTATATACACACACACATATATATACTTGTATATATAATTTCATGCTGTGTAGTTAATATATAAATATATGTATAAACTTTCCATATATACACACACACACACACACACACACATATGGGATGCACAATACAGAGTTAACTAATCTGCCATCAGAGGCTGCTACAATCCACAGATGGAAGAGAAAAAACTTTAATCAAGGTCACACCAGGATTAACTCTATCTCTGTGAGAGAGTGCCAGGGGATGTTTAATACCCACACATACCAGACAAGACCTTGGTTTTTACGGTCTCACCTGAAAGACCCTCACATACTCTATTCTATAATTAATTTACCTCAGAAAGGGTGAAGGTTAGTACAGCTGGGATTTTAAAGGAAGTTTTAAATTCTTCAATTACACACATAGATGAAATAAGTATGTTGTAGTTTACACTCATTTTTAAGCCATAATTATAAACCTTATAAAAGTAATTAAAAATGTAAGTCACCTTTTTTCCTGCATTGTTTTCATTGCTTTCCCTGCCTTCCTTATTTCTTCCCTCTCTTTTTCCCCCTTTTTTTCTTCTTCTTTCTCTTTCCTCCTTCCCTCCCTCCTTCCTTCCCCCTTTTCTCCTTCCTTCCTTCCTTCCTTTCTTCTTCCTGTCCTTCTTCCCTTCTTCCCTCCCTCCTCACTGTCTTCCGTTTCTTCCTTTCTCTTCAGTTAGACCTCAATGAATGTAACAAGTTAGTATTTTCTGGAATCAAAGTTTACCCTTATGGTTCAAGTTGGGAGAACATATTAACCCTTGGTATATTCTGAACTTAGCACCTAGAACTGGATTTGACATAGAAAAGCAAAACATTTATTAGTTCATTAGCTAAACTAATGTATTCATTTCTCAGGGGACAGAAACTAAGGCTAAGCTGTGAGAAAGTGTCCCAAGACTACTTCTGAATTCTGCTACTCCTGTAATCTGTTCTAGTGGCTTGGCACATATCCAAAGATATACTGAATAAAGATATGATACTTGTTCTGTAGGCCTCATCCTGAGTTATTTACTTTGGTAGAACATTCTTTTATATATTTCTATATTATATGTTTTAGGAGAAAGTGCTTAAGAGTTTTTTTTGTTAACCTATATTTCAAGCTTTTTAAATACTTGGATTCAAGTAATATTTAAAGTACCTTCTTTTACCTTCAAGTTTTGTGCACCAAATGCACCAAACAAGCAGAATGGTGAAGTAGAAATACCATTATTATGGAGACATTCTTATCATGATGACCAAGTAAATAAAATATGAATTATAAAATTATCCTCTTACAGATCCACAATCAAAATACAAACATGGAGAAATTCTCACTGCAGAAGACTCTGTGAATCATAATCAGTATTTCCTTTGAACATACACGTTCTACTTTTCTCATTGAAATCACAGGCTACATCGAGACTGTGCTTATATAACACTAACATTTCCAGCACATTGAGAAATTGGGGCAATTTTCTGAATATTAATGTTACATGCTGATGGGTACAGAGCTGTTCACCACATCTCTCTCTCATGACAAATAGTTTCTGCATAGTTGGGAGTCTATGAATATTGATATTTGAGTTAAGTATTGCCAGAACATACCAACATGACAATTAGATTGTTTTACATATTTATTACAAATAACAACATTGCATGACCTATTTTTAGCCATATTACCTGGTGTGAGTGATAATACTGAGGGAATTTAGAAAAATAAATATTGTGAAATTTAGATGTTTGTTCTCTGGATGTGTTTGTAGTGACTGTTATGAGCATGAAAACAGCACTTCTGGCTAGCAGGTTACTCCAAGCAATCTCATTTACTCCACGGCGTTATTCATGAGGTTATTCATGTCTGCTTTCAACAAACTTTCATGAGAGGTTGCCATGTGCATATCACTCAGGTAGATGCTGAGGAGGCAGCTGATTTGATCCTTACCTTCTCATAGTCTAGCAGGCACAGTAGACATTAATATGTACTGAGACATGCTACATGAGAGAAGTTATACAACAGGGTCATAAACAAGGAAACGTAATTCTCCTAGGGAAGGAAAGCTTCTCAGATAAATTATGTTTATAGGATTTGAGATTTATGGGCTTTGAAGGATAGGTAGATGTTAGTTTGGTGATAATTTCCTTATGGGGCAAGTGTTCAAGGCAGAGCTAAGTTCACATGCAATAGTGACAAGGTGAGAGAGTGCATTGTTCTCTAAAAAATGTGCGAGACACAGGATGTGAGTAGAGCATAGAGGGTGAAGGAAAAATCAGTTTAATCTGTGACTGTCCAAGGAAGAAAAGCCATGTTATTCATGGCCTTATAAGACAGTGCAAAACTTTTAAGACTTTACCAAAGAGGCATTGGAAGCCACAGTTAGGTTTCAGCCATTGGAGTGGCATGACCTGGTTTGTACTGTTAGGAAATTACAATAGGAAACGAATATTTTCCAAAGCCAGAACACCTCTCCACAAAGTAGAAAACTTCCCCCCATAGGCAATCTGTTAAAAGATTGCAGAGAGAAAATATCACCCTTTTATAGAGTTAAGCAGATACAAAGCATTACATACATGTTCTCATGATAAACTAGTCCTCAACTAAAGGGATTTGACAGTGCCATTTATCACTCATAGCTTTTCCTAAATGTATTAGGTAATTAGGGTTACCATCTGTGGTATCTAATTAGTTTATCCAAAGGAAAAATAGACTTCTCACATCTTTATGACAGGAGGTAGTCTTGGAGCAAGGCCTCAGCCCACTGGGCTGTGATCCTACCACATAAACAAGAGAGAGAGGCGCTGTCTTCCCTGAGGGGGCTTTTCCTTTCAAAGAGACAGAGGTCCCCAAGGGCTTTAAGAAAGACTTTATTGGGTTGCTTAACTGACAAGAGCCTTATTTAGCATTTAAAAACATTTGCATACATTTCAAAGAGACAGGGAAATAACAGAATTACAAGTTTTCTAAAGTAAATGCTCTGAAGAAGGGAGTGGGAAGAAATCCCTTTCTTTATATTCAAGAGAGAGAATTAAGCCCCTTTGTAAATTTGCTTTTGTCTTTGTCTTTAATAGCTGTTTTCTTTTCTATTTTTAGCATTCCTTTTTGGTTTTATATTGAGATATAAATCTCATTGTCTATTTGTGTATCAATATCACAGTCTCCAGAGTTCTCTACTTTTTGAGAAAGTCTAAAAATCGGGTAGCATATTTCTTCACATTCACTCCTCCATTTTTCTTTTCTTTGTTTTCTATTTTGTTTGTTTGTTTGTTTTGTTTTAGAGATGAGGTCTTTCTGTGTTGCTCAGACTGTCCTGGAACTCCTGGGCTCAAGCAAATCCTCCCACTACAGCCTCCCAAGTATCTGGGGTGATAGACATGTGCCCCGCTCTGAATTTGCTCATCTTTTTAAAGGTTGTTTATACTTTTGTAGTTCCTTTTCTTTTCTCTATTTGTAATATGCTTATCAATTTCTTTAAAAAAAAAGTCCACTGGGATTTTGAGTGGATATGCATTGAAACTAATTAATTTGGAAAGTATAGTGAATCTAGCAACATTAAATCATCAATCATAATGATAATATGTTTTCATTTATTTGCCTTCTTTAATTCTTTCAACAATTTTTTTTTAGTTTTCCATGTATCTACCATGTATTATGTTACACATTGTATATATTTTGAGATTAGTTTAAATAATCTATTTATTATATTTTTTATTTGCTTATTACTATTAGAAGCACAATCACTTATTTTGTTGATCATGCAATCAGCAAGATTATCCATTTTTTTATTGCTAATAATTTTTCAGGATTCTCTACAAACACAATGATGTCTGCAAATAAAGACAATTTTCCTCTTCCTTTTCAATCTTTCTGACTTTCTTTTGTTCCTCTTGCTGCCTTGAAAGAGCCAAGATTTTCAGCATCAAATTGACTAGAACTATTTAAAGTGGATGAGGTAGGCAATGTACATGGGCACACAACAATTATGGAAGCACTGGATGTTCTCAGGTTCAGATCCTGCACTTGTAAGACTCTAATAGGGAGGACCCCCCTGAGAGAAAGAAGCTTATTACCTAGTCATGACAGGATCATTTTTTAGGAGCTTATTCTTCTATACCAGAAGTACAGTAATCTCCTCAATTGAGTACTAATTCTTCCTGTTGTTTAAAAGAAAAAAATAACTTGAGAAAGTTTTAGTTGTAAAATGATTATTACTTTAGTCAGCTTGCATCAAGGTTGTATAAAATTACAATCATGTCAAATTTTCTGAGGAGGCCCCCATATTTTACATCTACATTTATTTATGCTACTAAGAGAATTAGGATTATGTTATTTTCTCATGTTTAATGCATAGCTCAGACTGTCATGTGTTACAGCTGGAAAAAAAAAACTTTGGAATCTTCTAACACTTTTTTTAAACTGAATAAAAGAAGCCTATTTGCTGATTTTTTCTTATTCTAAGCACTACACTAGTTGCTTCATATATATTGTTTCATTTAAGCCTTCCAATAACAATGCAAATTAGATATTCTTAATCTCCATTTTACAAATGAAGAAACTCAAGTTAAAAAAAAATTCATTTATCTACAACTATATTGTGAGTTACTGGTGGAACCAATCCTTGAGATCAAGTATTTATAATAATAATAATTACTATATATAATTATATATATTTTGTTATTATAATATTATATTTTGTTCATGTTTGTATCCCACAGCCTAGAATTGTGTCTGGCAAGTAAACAATGAGCAACTAATGAACATTTGTTACATGGATAAAATAACTTTTATGCTCAGTTTATTTTTAATTTCTGTTGTTGCGTTTGCTGGTAAAGGTGAATATCTAATTATATATTATATGTGAATATAATTGCCGTATTTTGAAATTATATTTGAAGCAAATTTATTTCCTCACAATAAGAAGGCATTAGGGAAGATTCAGAACTCTTCTTTAGACTTGCCTATCTCATAAGATCACTTGGAGGCTGTGGTGTGATGACCTTCAGCATATGTTAAGACAGGGCAAAAGTCCCAGTCATACAACTTGAACCATGATAAAGAAAATGGGTATCTTGGTAGGTAAGCATTTTGTCAAGTTATGAGTCATACTCATAATGCAGGACCATTAGCATCCGGAATGTCTGTCCACAGGCAACAGATTACAGACAAGAGTTTCAGACACAAATGAGGGCAACTGGGTCAAATTAAGTCAGATTCTAAGAATAGAGACTAAAGGAAAATCCAGTATAAAAATAATAAATCTAAATGCAAGTATAGAAAAAGTGCTATATCCTGAGGAACAAAACTGAAAAAATGAACAATAGTTCTTTTTTTTTTTTTTTTTGAGACGGAGTCTTGCTCTGTTGCCCAGGCTGGAGTGCAGTGGCCGGATCTCAGCTCACCGCAACCTCCGTCTCCTGGGTTCACGCCATTCTCCTGCCTCAGCCTCCTGAGTGGCTGGGACCACAGGCGCCCACCACCTCGCCCGGCTAATTTTTTGTATTTTTAGTAGAGACGGGGTTTCACCGTGTTAGCCAGGAGGGTCTCGATCTCCTGACCTCGTGATCCGCCCGTCTCGGCCTCCCAAAGTGCTGGGATTACAGGCTTGAGCCACCGCGCCCGGCCTATGAACAATAGTTCTTATGTCCTGGTTAAGCCTAGCAGAGACAGGAGCCACATTTTCTTGAGTGAAGGTATTGATAAAGTACTCAATGCTTTAAGTCAAGATAAATCTTGCAACTGGGAGAAGACTGAGTCTACAGAATTGGGACTTACTGGGTTTTTTGAAAATAACTGAGTATTGTCAGAAATAATCGTAGTTCGTAGTTAGGACAGCTATTCAGAGAGTATGTTTTATGTGTAGCCTGGGGAAATCCGAGTTTTTCCTAGGCCTAGATTTAGTGTCTCTGAGCTCTATTGAAATATGCAGTTGTACAAAATGTATGTCCCAGCTCTGAGGGAACTTATTGCCTTGTGTGAGAGATAGACATGAATAAAGACAGCATCATAATTATAAATGTGTTACATGAGGCTTACAGCCTGAGATAAGTGCTCTGAAGCAAAGCAACAGGCTTATGAGAATGTGTAAGAAACCCCATGACCTATACTAGGAGTACAGGGAGGTTTTCCTCAGAAAACAGAAGTTCAGTTAATACTGAAGCCATGGGTGACCATATTATTTAGGATGTAGACAGAGTAAAAAGAAAAGAAAAATAAACAAAACAGAATGTAATCTTAAAGAATGCCATCATTTCCCTTAGAAAATAAAGAAGCAGCAGACAGACAGGTAGATACAGCATAGGAGAGAATCTCTCCGTGCAAGTCAGGAAAGATAATATTTTCCTGTGAGTTTTCCACTAGAGTTGTTCTCAACATAGAAAGAGAGTGGTGATTTTACCTTCTAGAGAAGAAATCTGGCAATGTCTTGAAGCATATTTTGTAACCATGACTAGGGAGGGTGCTCCTCGGTGGGCAGAGGCCAGGGATGCTGCTGAGTATCTTGTAATGCAAAGAAAAGCCTCCCACAACAAGCATCCACCCCAAATGTTAGTGGTGCTAAGCTAGAAAGCAAGCACTAGTGTGAGAGCAAAGATGATAGAGTAGCTACAGACTGAATGAGGTGAAAGGAAGTCACAGGGATTCTATGAGCATTGTCTGAGCACTCCTGGGAGTCCTGATACCAAGAGCTGCTTATAAGGGAAGTAGCTTATATGAGTTTGGGTAAGAGAAGGTAAGCCAGAAGTTATTAATAGAATAAGAGCTGCCACTGATGGCAGCAGTTATAGGCAGCTACTGCTGCCAGTAGGAGTGGAGATATAAGGCCTGAGGGTATCCTAAGAAGGAAAAAGATACACCGCTGTTAAGACATTCTGGAAACACTGTCCTTTAAAGTTGATGGAGATGAGAATGCTGTTGGACTTAGAAGCCACGAATATTATCCCACCATTTGCTTTGTTGACATTTTAAATCATTAGATCTATTTACTTACTCCTACTTAAGGTTATCACATTAAAAAAAGAATCATAAGAATTGTATTAGTCATTCTTACACTGCTATAAAGAAACATCTGAGTAATTTATAAAGAAAAGAGGTTTAATTGGCTCATGGTTTCACAAGCTGTACAGGAAGCATGGCTGGAGAGGCCTCAGGAAACACTCAGTCTTGGGAGAAGGGGAAGCAAGCACATCTTAAGTGGCTGGAGCAGGAGGAAGAGAATGAAGAGGGAGGTGCCGCACACGTTTAAACAACTAGATCTTGTGAGAACTCACCATCATGAGAACAGCAAGGCGAAAATATGCCCCCATGATGCAATCACCTGCCAGCGGGTCCCTCCTCCAGCATCAGGGATTATAGTTCAACTTTACATTCCGGCGGGGTCACAAATCTAAACCATATCAGACAAATTGGTGTGAAAGGCCTTGAAATTTCAGAACAAAACTTTAACTTGATTCCAGAATGAGAAAACATTCAAAAGAATTTCAATGAATTGATTTGTTCTTTACTTATTAAGTGCATCATATGTATTACGTGTTCTAGGTGTTGAGATTTCAACAATCGGCAATCTTGACAATGGCCTTCTCATCCTGAATCATATATTTCAGTTGGGAAGCAAGAGATAGAAACAAAGGAAATTAATAGGCAAGATAACTTTAGAATATGGTAAGTTCTATGGAAACAATGAAATTGAGAAGTGGTATTGAGGCAGTCCTTGATGATTTTAGCTTATATATCTCTCCACTTGCTTTCTAAATATTTACCTGATTTCACTGCCATTTGGATTAAGACTAAAGTGCTAGGAAAGATCTAGCTGTGTGATCCTGCAGTGATAGAGTCTTCCAAATTATGGCTCGAACAAGGAACAGAAAGATGTCTCAAGCACCTAGATTGTATTTGGGAATAAGGTAGTTGTAGTAAGAAAGACCAGCTCCTGCAAGGCTTGAAAGCCATGGAAAGATTGAATTTAATTCTGAAGGCGTAAGAGATAACCAGAAGGTTTTATGCAGTGGAGTAATATGACCTACAATATATGTTAGAAGGCCATTTTGGTCCAGCATAAGAACAGTAGAAGCTGAATGATAAAACTAGGGTCATGACAGTGGGAATGGGGAAAAATAGAGAGTTCATGGACTTTGCTATGGAATGCAAAGGAAAAAATACTACACATGAGAATTTTGCTTGGGTGTCATCATTGGGATATTTTAATAAATTATAATAGCTAGTGAATTATAGTACATTTACTAAGACTAATGATTTGGGAAAGAACCATATTTTGATATGCAGGTTGTAGCTGCATAGAAAACATCCAATAAAGTTACCAAGTCACTATTGCACTATATCAGCTAAATTTCAGAGAATTTCCAGGTATCAAGCTGTTGATTTGTTAGTAAAAGGTCTATACAGTAACCAGATTACACAAAATCTCTGAGAGATATTGCTCCTAGAGACAGACAGAGTGAATGTGAAACCAAAATCTGAGCTCCAGATCATTCTAGCAATTAGGAATCAAAAAGTAGAGCAATTAGGAGGAGCAAGTAGTAAAGCAACTAGGAGTCAAAGAGTAAAGCAACTACAAGGGAGACCTAGAAGGAGCAGTCACTGAGGTAGGAGGAGAATCATGAGAGCGTATCACATGGAAACCAAGGGACAAAAGTGTGCCCAGGTAGAAGCAGTAATAGGAAGGGGTGCTTCTGTGGGTCTGACTTGCCCAGGACAGGGGAGTGGAAATAGGAATTGGGAGGAGGCAGGTTATGGATTTTTTAAGACTGACTATTATGGACTCATAGAGACCACTCCAGCCCAGCACGGATTAAAGAGACTAAAGAAAGTAAGGAAGTATAATCAGCAAATGCTCACAACCTGTGAGGAGTTTTGCTATAAAGGGAAATAAAGAAAATGAATGAAATCTAGAGTAAAATCTAGAACTAAGATAAATTTTATTATATTATATATGCATTTATATTATAACTAAATTTACATCATGTATAAATTTACATTTATAATTTTATTATATATAAATTTTATTATACATAAATTTATATTATGTATAATAGTATATATACACTTATAATTTATATATTTGTATATAAATGTATATGTACACATTTATTACATTTATATATTTTACCTTGTATATATAAATACATTGCATATATATATATACATTGTACATATAAATACATATAAGTATATATAAATACTATATATACTGTATTTATATGTACAATGTATTTATATGTATGTACAACATGTATATTGTATTTATATATTATATGTACTTACGTATATAACTGGATATATATACTTTATAAATAAAGGTAACAATATACAATGGTTACTTGATATTTTCATTTGGATATTTGATTAACTGCTTAAACCTAGCATGCCAAAAGATGACTGTTTCATTTTCCTCCCCAAATACATTTCTCTAGTCTTTTACCTACCTTCACATCAGTGAACTTAGTAAAATAACTACCATTTCTAGCTTTTAAATCTTTAAAATTGTGTATTAAGGAATGTTTTATAATTTTGTTTTATGATCTGCCCCTTCCTCCTTCCCTTTTAATCTCTATATAAACTTAATTTTATGCATTAAATATGTAATTTTATAAGATATATAAAATATACGTGTGTGTATATATATAGACATTTATAGAGTGTCTCTATGTTATCTATATATAAAGAGATTACACATGAGAATTTGGCTTACATGAAAAGTGGTAAGATCAATGGATTAGAAAGTTTCTCTGGAGCTCTGGAGTGGTGAGGTGTGACTAATTGAGTTGGTGAGCTAGAAAAGTATACTTTTGATTATACGTTTGAATTGGGGATGAAGGTATTGGTTATAAAGATCTAGGTCAAACCCGTGAGAGTAGGTAATTGAAGAAAGTAGAGGAAAAACATTTTAGAGATGAGGATGAAATGGTACTACACAACATGTTGAATGGATCATATGTGTTTGCTGAAGTTATTAGAAATGATGGCAAAAGTGGTGGAAGGGAATCTAGTTATTCCATAAATAAGGAAGTAATCAGTTGATCAGTAGCTAAAAGTAATGAATGAAAATAGTAGATGGTTCAAACTAGATCAGGAGCTTCAAAAATATCTCTAGTGTTTGGAGAATGGAGGATTGGAAATGTTTAAGACATATCTGTTACTTCATATTTAATACTTATGAGTATTGCTTAATTTGTTAGTATCAATGCAGCATTAAAATTCTCATTCATGTGGCCCATTTTAAATGGATATTTTAAATAAATATTGACAGAAAAAGTTTAAGAATAATATCACTGACAGCAACTTAGAAGTTTGTGAAAAGGGAGAAGAATTTATTTTAAATTTTTGGTGAAACACTGTTTTTGAACACATACTACCTCGTAAGACCATACAATTCTTGTTAAAATACACATGCTTGTATCATTGTTAGAGCAAATGAGTTGACAAATTACTGAGTTTTGGACTATCTGGAATTGTTTTGGAAATTTATCTCTAAGGCTAAATAGTGTGGCACCATAATTATTGAGTTTAGATGAGGGAAAGGAAGCAAGGACACCCTTGGATAAATGAAATGTCAAAGCAGGGTTGAAGGCAATAGTCATGCCTAGCATGGAGGAAATCCTTAATGACACTTTTTACAGAGTTCAAAAAAATCATTGCAATTCCCTTTAACTGACATGAATAAGAGTAATCTGTCAGCAAGAACACTTAAGGCTACCCAACTAAATTGGTTTGAGGCATCCTGCAGGAAACCAAATCTAATCTAATCAATAATACTGACACACCAAAGAGAGGTACGGAGGAGCAATTTTAAAAATGAGGAATAATATAAATTTTAAAATGTCAGGGTTTTTCCCTTTTAAGCTCCTGAGAACTAAAATTTAAAGTAATATTTATGTAGTTTAATGTTCTCTCCAGTTACAGAAAAAGCACTATTTTGCTGTTGTTTTCATTTGAGGGATAAATGGCTTAACATTTAATTATACGTATATGCATTCCTGAATATTTGCATGTATATATGTATATTTCTCAACAAATACATACATGGGTCTTTATATGTGTGCATGTATTATAGTATAATACACATTATTAGGTACATAATACATATTATACATACAATAATACATATTATTAATACATAAATATAATTATAATATAACATACAGTTTAACCCTGATAAATAACAGTGTTCTATTACAGCTTTGTTTAAATTCAAGTTATGTTTTGCTTTTATTACTTTAAATATTGTTGGTTTTTTTTGCTGTGTAGTTATGTTTTAATCCCACCTGCAAACATTGGCTAATCAGAACTTCAGTAATTACCAGGCATGGAACGTTCTTCTTATCTTTTACTGACTCAGATGCTTTCAGCAACCTCACCTCAAACTTACAAATGTCTCTAATTGGGCTATTTGCCTAACATTTTCACATTTTAATTTTATGATTGTCCTTGAAGAAATTGTTCTGGGATCCCACCAATACTAGTAATTATAGCTCCATTATGCCTCTTACTCAACTCAGGAGATATTTAGACCTTGATCAATGTATTCATTACACTTATTGATTGATAATTATAATGCATTACTTGCCGACTTTCCTGCCTCCCTCATTAATTGTCTTGCCGCAGTCCAGAAACATAGTTGCTAGACACTTGACATACATTTTGCCACAACATTTTACTTTGCTTTTACACTGACTTGGTACTTAATTGTTCACTTCCCTTATTACAAACCCATTTTATTATTTATTGTAGCTTTCTGGCGCTACTCATAGGGATCCAAGCAGCCTTCACCATTCTTACGTTCACCGCCCACTCCTTAGCTGTGCTCCTCTAAACTTGCTATTTCCAGAATGTTAGAAAAGAAACTCAGCATAACTTCTCTATAATTACTCTAGGATTTATGATTTATTTAGATTTTATTTTTAAAGTGTTAACTAAAACTTTAAATATGTTAAAAGCTGTGGATATTACTATCTGTATTTGAACAAGGTTGATTTAAATACACTATCTCTTCTTTCTGAGTCTCGCTCTGTTGCCCAGGCTGGAGTGCAATGGTGTGATCTGGGCTCACCACAACCTCCACCTCCCGGATTCAAGCGATTCTCCTGTCTCTGCCTCCCGGGTAGCTGGGATTACAGGCATGCACCATCATGCCCGGCTAATTTTGTATTTTTAGTAGAGAGGGGGTTTCTCCATGTTGATCAGTCTGGTCTCAAATTCCCTACCTCGGGTGATGCACCCTCCTCGACCTCCCAAAGCGCTGGGATTCAGGCATGAGCCACCGCACCCTGTCACTATCACTTCTTAATAATGTAACAGTACAAGTTGAGGAAGTAATAGGATTCAAGACATTCATTAGTGTACAAATGTGTTTTAATTACATATTTTGGCAAGCAATACATTATTTTTATTTAATCATTTTACTTCATTATTTAAACTACCTTAAATTATTTTCTAGGTCTAGACAGAGCAGCTTATGTTTATTTGTGACTCAAAATATGAATAACAATGCTGTGTATTCTCTTTTCCAGATGAATAGGAGTCAACCTTTTGTAGACACTTCAAATAATGCTTTCCCTCATGAAAAAAAAAAAAAAGTTTAATGTGTGACATTTTCATTATCTGTCCACTTTTTAGTCACGTTAGTAATGACACTTATCATTTAATGCCCCTTCCAAGCTTATAAACGTCCCAGTATGTTGTCTTTACTGTTGACATTTTATAGTGCTTTGCATGTTTGTGTAATAGTTTGACACCGTATTCCAATTTTGTCACTACGGTCTAGACCTCTTTATTCCCAGAACCTAGCATAGGGAAGGTTTTTTTCTTTTTTATTTATTTTACTTTATTTTATATTTTTTTGAGACGGAGTCCCACTCAGTCGCCCAGGCTGGAGTGCAGTGGTGCGTTCTCAGCTCACTGCAAGCTCTGCCTCCCGGGTTCAGGCCATTCTCCTGCCTCAGCCTCCCGAGTAGCTGGGACTACAGGCGCTGCCCCCTCGCCCGGCTAATTTTTTGTATTTTTAGTAGAAACGTGGTTTCACCGTGTTAGCCAGGATGCTCTCGATCTCTTGACCTCGTGATCCGCCCACCTCGCCCTCCCAAAGTGCTGGGATTACAGGCGTGAGCCACCGCGCCGGGCCGGGAAGGTTTTTCTTTTTAATACAGGTGCTCCTCAACTTCTAATGAGGTCGTGTCCTGAAACACCCATCATAAGTTAAAAAATCATTTAATACCTTGCCTACCTTAACCATGCTCAGAATACTCACAATAGCCCATAGTTGAACAAAATCGCCTAGCACAAAGCCTATTTTATAATAACGTGTTGAATATCTCATGTAATTTATTGAATATTGTAGAGAAAGTGAAAACCAGAATGGTTGTACGGGTCCCTGAAGAATGGTTTCTACTGAACGCGTATCCCTTTTTGCACCACCATAAGATAAAAAACTTTTAAGTTAAAACATTCTAAATCAGGGATCGTCTGTATATGTTAATTTGTGTGTGTGTGTGTGTGTGTGTGTGTGTGTGTATACATATATGAAAAGGGAAAGTAAAGACTCAATTTATAATATATTCTCATTTTATAAATTGAGTATGCATTCAAGGAAATATCAAAATTTAAAGAGGCATAGCCATAATAAATATCAACAAAGGCAATCAATAGTTATTTGGTGAAAATGTTTCCTTAACTCATCTGCAGGGCTGCATTATTACCTTTTGTTTTATCTCATTGTAAGATTTTAATATTTTTTCAGTTGTAGCTCATCATTCCAATATTTAATCACATTGTTGCTTAAGACAGTGTTTTTTTTTCTTTACATATGCTTTCTTTTTTCCTCACAGTTTCTTCAAGCAAACTCTCAACAGTACCTTCTTATCATGAGTGTTAGCTTTTCTTATTGCCAACCTTTTAATTGGAGTTTTAAAATAGGAAAGGATTTAGTTGGTAGAAAAAACTTGAGTAAAGATAAATTTTTAAAATCTTAAATACTGACTGAAATAAATTGTATGTTTCTGTTTTTTCTATTTTTATCTGTTTAACATAAAACTATAGAAGCATAAAAAACATTTTATAAATATAAACAATGCAAATATATTATGTGGAAGAGAAAGTGACACATTCAGAAATACTATTTTTATAATTAAAAATAAAAATAGTGTTCTATAATGCTTTAAATCATGATAATTAAAAATAAAAAATGTAACTTCCAGAAAAATTCTGTTAGATTGTGTAGAAATATATTGGTTTCAACCTCACTTGCAGAATCAGAGAACTAGATTGCTGTAAAACAGATGCATTCTTTTGAGTGCCATTGGATTCATAGGGGCAATAGGTAAATAATGAGTAAAATATCTTGATTATTTCCTGTTATTTTACAAAATATTAACCCTTGTGATCTCCCTCAGATCACCTCACAGGTCCAAACAATTTAGGAAATAAATTCCATCCATCATGATCCAATGCAGTTATTTTCATACTGAGCCACTTGGAAGGCTTTGGATTATTTTCACTCAAGACCTCGGAATATGTTTGAATATAGGGAGGTAGGGAGGAGAGGAGAAGGAAATGCTGAAAATATTTAAATTTATTTAAAAAATAAGTTAATTAAAAATCTGTTCACACAATTGCTGTTACACACATCCCAAGGACTATTTGCTTATTCATGTATAGTTTCAGTGTAAACACAGATAACATTCTCACTGACTGTGATCTAAATTAAATTAATGTCTCAAAATAATTCTTGAGTTAACAGTGGAAGTCAAAGTAGTACTTCAAGCATACTTGAAGTATTGACTTGTGTTGAAAACAATTTAGCATTTTACCCTGCTTTGCTGTAATATTTCAAATAATTTCTAAAAAATGTTTCATTTAGAAGATTTCTAGATTATTCTCTAGATTTGCATAACACCTTCCATTGTTTGTTTGTTTATTTATTTATTTGTTTCTTTATTTATTTATTTTTGAGATGGAGTTTCTTCTTGCCTGGGCTGGAGTGCAATGGCATGATCTCAGCTCACCACAACCTCTGCCTCCTAGATTCAAGCGATTCTCCTACCTCAGCCTCCTGAATAGCTGAAATTACAGGCACGTGCCACCACGTCCAGCTAATTTTGTATTTTTAGTAGGGACGACGTTTCCCCATATTGGTCAGGCTCGTCTTGAATTCCCAAACTCAGGTGATCCGCCTACCTCGGCCTCTCAAAGTTCCAGGATTACAGGTGTGAGCTACTGTGCCCGGCCTTCCATTGTTTATCAGTAGTTAACAAGACTAACATTTTAAATAATTTGTAGAGGAAGACTGATACAAATAAATCAATATTTCCATGTAAAAGTTGTCACAAATACCTGTTACTTAATATAATGCTTCTAAGTTTTAAAACCTGCTTCATGAATGATGGTAAGCTGAGAACGAAAGTCAACCATTATTTACAGAAAACTTTGAACGTGTCACGATATCTCCCATTTTCAGTACATATGTGGAGTTAATATATGACTGCATTTCTTAGCAGTCATATATTATTATATTAGCATTGTAACAATCTTTTATTTATTTTACTGCCTCATCTATATAATTAAATTATGTATGTGATTTATTATATGATCCTGACATAAAATTTATCATTACTCAAATATAAAATAAATAAAATAAAATAACCCAGTAAACTTTTCTAAGGTAAGGAAAAATTCCAGCCACTGGAAATAAAATTAGAAATTTATGCTCTCTTACTAAAAAAAATTAATTGTATGTATATTAATTTTTTAAAATTATACTTTAAGTTCTAGGGTACATGTGCACAACGTGCATGTTTGTTACATATGTATACATGTGCCATGTTGGTGTGCTGCACCCATTAACTCGTCGTTTACAATAGGTATATCTCCTAATGCTATCCTTCCCCCCTCACCCCCACCCCACAACAGGCCCCAGTGTGTGATGTTCCCCTTCCTGTGTCCAAGTGTTCTCATTGTTCAATTCCCACCTATGAGTGAGAACATGCAGTGTTTGGTTTTCTGTTCTCATGGTAGTTTGCTCAGAATGATGGTTTCCAGCTTCATCCATGTCCCAACAAAGGACATGAACTCATCCTTTTTTATGGCTGCATAGTATTCCATGGTGATGGAATAGCATAGTATTCCTATCATTGATGGACTGTGTATACTTAATCCAGTATACACTACATATATACACTCGTTAGGCAGTGCTTTGTAGTGTATATGTGCCACCGTTTCTTAATCCAGTATACACAGTCCATGGTGTATATGTGCCACAGTTTCTTAATCCAGTCTATCACTGATGGACATTTGGGTTGGTTCCAAGTCTTTGCTATTGTGAATAGTGCCACAATAAACATCTACGTGCATGTATCTTTATAGCAGCATGATTTATAATCCTTTGGGTGTATACCCAGTAATGGAATGGCTGGGTCAAATGGTATATCTAGTTCTAGATCCTTGAGGAATCGCCACACTGTCTTCCACAATGGTTGAACTTGTTTACAGTCCCACCAACAGTGTAGAAGTGTTCCTATTTCTCCATATCCTCTCCAGCACCTGTTGTTTCTTGAGTTTTTAATGATTGCCATTCTAACTGGTGTGAGATAGTATATCATTGTGGTTTTGATTTGCATATCTCTGATGGCCAATGATGAGCATTTTTCCATGTGTCTGTTGGATGCATACATGTCTTCTTTTGAGAACTGTCTGTTCATAACCTTTGCCCACTTTTTGATGGGGCTGTTTGATTTTTTTCTTGTAAATTTGTTTAAGTTATTTGTAGATTCTAGATATTAGCCCTTTGTCAGATGGGTAGAGTGTAAAAATTTTCTCCTATTCTGTAGGTTGCCTGTTCACTCTGATGGTAGTCTCTTTTGCTGTGCAGAAGCGCTTTAGTTTAATTAGATCCCATTTGTCAATTTTGGCTTTTGTTGCCATTGCTTTTGGTGTTTTGGTCATGAAGTCTTTGCCCATGCCTATGTCCTGAATGGCATTGCCTAGGTTTTCTTCTAGAGTTTTTAAGGTTTTAGGTCTAACATTTAAGTCTTTTATCCATCTTGAATTAATTTTTGTATAAGGTGTAAGGAAGGGATCCAGTTTTAGCTTTCTAGATATGGCTAGCCAGTTTTCCCAGCACCATTTATTAAATAGGGAATCCTTTCCCCATTTCTTGTTTTTGTCAGGTTTGTCAAAGATCAGATGGTTGTAGATGTGTGGTGTTATTTCTGAGGGTTCTGTTCTGTTTCATTGGTCTATATCTCTGTTTTGGTACCAGTACCATGCTGTTTTGGTTACTGTAGTCTTGTAGTATAGTTTGAAGTCAGGTAGCATGATACCTCCAGCTTTGTTCTCTTTGCTTAAGATTGTCCTGGCAATGTGGGCTTTTTTTTTTTTTTTTTTTTTTTTTTGGTTCCCTATGAACTTTAAAGTAGATTTCTCCAATTCTGTGAAGAAAGTCAATGGTGGCTTGATAGGGATGACATTGAATCTATAAATTACCTTGGGCAATATGGCCATTTTCATGATATCGATTCTTCCTATCTATGAGCATATGTTCTTCCATTTGTTTGTGTCCTCTTTTATTTCGTTAGGCAGTGCTTTGTAGTTCTCCTTGAAGAGGTTCTTCACATCCCTTGTAATTTGGATTCCTAGATATTTTATTCTCTTTGAAACAATTGTGAATGGGAGTTCACTCACAATTTGACTCTGTTTGTCTGTTATTGGTGTGTAAGAATGCTTGTGATTTTTGCATGTTGATTTTGTATCCTGAGACTTTGCTGAAGTTGCTTATCAGCTTAAGGAGATTTTGGACTGAGACGATGGGATTTTCTAAATATACAATCATGTCATTTGTAAAAACGGACAATTTGACTTCCTCTTTTCCTAGTTCAATACACTTTATTTCTATCTCCTGCCTGATTGCCCTGGCCAGAACTTCCAACACTATGTTGAATAGGAGTGATGAGAGAGGGCACCCCTGTCTTGTGCCAGTTGTAAAAGGAAATGTTTCCAGTTTTTGCCCATTCAGTATGATATTGGCTGTGGGTTTGTCATTAATAGCTCTTATTATTTTGAGATACGTCCCATCAATACCTAGTATATTGAGAGTTTTTAGCACGAGGGCTGTTGAATTTTGTCGAAGGCTTTATCTGTATCTATTGAGATAATCATGAGTTTTGTCTTTATTTCTGTTTATATGATGGATTATGTTCATTGATTTGCATATGTTGAACCAGCCTTGCATCCCAGGGGTAAGCCAACTTGATTGTGGTGGATAAGCTTTTTGATGTGCTGCTGGATTTGGTTTGCCAGTATTTTATTGAGGATTTTCACATCAATGTTCATCAGGGATATTGATCTAAAATTCTCTTTTTTTTGTTGAGTCTCTGCCAGGCTTTGGTATCAGGTTGATGCTGGCCTATAAAATGAGTTAGGGAGGGTTCCCTCTTTTTCTATTGATTGGAAAAGTTTCAGAAGGAATGGTACCAGCTCATCTTTGTACCTCTGGTACAATTCGGCTGTGAATCCGTCTGGTCCTGGACTTTTTTTGGTTGGTAGGCTATTAATTATTGCCTCAATTTCAGAGCCTGTTATTGGTCTGTTCAGGGATTCAGCTTCTTCCTGGTTTAGTCTTGGGAGGGTGTATGTGTCCAGTAATTTATCCATTTCTTCTAGATTTTTTGTTTATTTGCATAGAGGTGTTTATAGTATTCTCTGATAGTAGTTTGTATTTCTGTGGGATTGGTGGTGATATTCCCTTTATCATTTGTTATTGGGTTTATTTGATTCTTCTCTCTTTCTCTCTTTCCTTCTTTATTAGTCTTGCTAACGGCCTATCAATTTTGTTGATCTTTTCAAAAAACCAGCTCCTGGATTCCTTGATTTTTTGAAGGATTTTTGTGTCTCTATCTCTTTCAGTTCTGCTCTGATGTTAGTTATTTCTTGCCTTCTGCTAGCTTTTGAATGTGTTTGCTCTTGCTTCTCTAGTTCTTTTAATTGTGATGTTAGGGTGTCAATTTTAGATCTTTCCTGCTTTCTCTTGTGGGCATTTAGTGCCATAAATTTCCTCCTACACACTGCTTTGAATGTGTCCCAGAGATTCTGGTATGTTCTGTCTTTGTTCTCATTGGTTTCAAAGAACATCTTTATTTCTGCCTTCGTTTCATTATGTACCCAGTAGTTATTCAGGAGCAAGTTGTTCAGTTTCCATGTAGTTGAATGGTTTTGAGTGAGTTTCTTAGTCCTGAGTTCTAGTTTGATTGCACTGTGGTCTGAGAGACAGTTTGTTATAATTTCTATTCTTTTACATTTGCTGAGGAGTGCTTTACTTCCAACTATGTGGCCAGTTTTGGAATAAGCGCAATGTGGTGCTGAGAAGAATGTATATTCTGTTGATCTGGGGTGGAGAGTTCTATAGAGGTCTATTAGGTCTGCTTGGTCCAGAGCTGAGTTCAATTCCTGGATATCCTTATCTTTCTGTCTTGTTGATCTGTCTAATGTTGACAGTGGGGTGTTAAAGTCTCCCATTATTAGTCTAAGTCTCTTTGTAGGTCTCTAAGGACTTGCTTTATGAATCTGGGTGCTCCTGTATTAGGTGCATATATATTTAGGATAGTTAGCTCTTGTTGTTGAATTGATCCCTTTACTGTTATGTAATGGCCTTCTTTGTCTCTTTTGATCTTTGATGGCTTAAAGTCTGTTTTACCAGAGACTAGGATTGCAACCCCTGCTTTCTTTTTGTTTTCCATTTGCTTGGTAGATCTTCCTCTATCCCTTTATTTTGAGCCTATGTGTGTCTCCGCACGTGAGATGGGTCTCCTAAATATAGCACACTGATGGGTCTTGACTCTTTATCCAATTTGCCAGTCTATATCTTTTAATTGATTTAGCTCATTTATATTTAAGCTTAATAATTTTATTAACCTTAGGATCCTGTCTTTATGATGTTAGCTGGGTATTTTGCTCATTAGTTGATGAAGTTTCTTTCTAGCATCAATGGTCTTTACAATTTGGCATGTTTTTGCAGTGGCTGGTACCAGTTGTTCCTTTCCATGTTTAGTGCTTCCTTCAGGAACTCTTGTGAGATAGGCCTGGTGGTGATAAAATCTCTCAGCATTTGCTTATCTGTAAAGGATTTTATTTCTCCTTCACTTATGAAGCTTAGTTTGGTTGGATATGAAATTCTGGATTGAAAGTTCTTTTCTTAAAGAATGTTGAATATTGGCTCCCACTCTCTTATGGCTTGGAGAGTTTCTGCCGAGAGATCTGCTGTTAGCCTGATGGGCTTCCCTTTGTGGGTAACCCGACTTTTCTCTCTGGCTGCCCTTAACATTTATTCCTTCATTTCAACTTTGATGAATTTGACAATTATGTGTCTTGGAATTGCTCTTCTCGAGGAGTATCTTTGTGGCATTCTCTGTATTTCCTGAATTTGAATATTGGCCTACCTTGCTAGGTTGGGGAAGTTCTCCCGGATAATATCCTGAAGAGTGTTTTCTAACTTGGTTCCATTCCCTCCGTCACTTTCAGGTACACCAATTAGATGTAGATTTGGTCTTTTCACATAGTCCCATATTAATTGGAGGCGTTGTTCATTTCTTTTTACTCTTTTTTCTCTAAACTTCTCTTCTCACTTCATTTGATCTTTAATCACTGATACCCTTTCTTCCACTTGATCGAATCGGCTACTGCAGCTTGTGTATGCATCACATAGTTCTTGTGCCATGGTTTTCAGCTCCATCAGGTCATTTAACGTTTTCTTTACACTGTTTATTCTAGTTAGCCATTCGTCCAATCTTTTCAAGATTTTTAGCTTCTTTGCGATGTGTTCGAACATCCTCCTTTAGCTTGGAGAAGTTTGTTATTACAGATCATCTAAAGCCTTCTCTCAACTCATCAAAGTCATTCTCCATCCAACTTTGTTGCATTGCTGGCAAAGAGCTGTGTTCCTTTGGAGGAGAAGAGGTGCTCTGATTTTTAGAATTTTCAGCTTTTCTGCTCTGGTTTCTCCCCATCTTTGTGGTTTTATTTACTTTGGTCTTTGATGATGGTGACGTGCAGATGGGGTATTAGTGTGGATGTCCTTTCTGCTTGTTAGTTTTCCTTCTAACAGTCAGGACCCTCAGCTGCAGGTCTGCTGGAGTTTGCTGGAGGTCCACTCCTGACCCTGTTTGCATGGGTATCACCAGCAGAGGCTACAGAACAGCAAATATTGCAGAACAGCAAATGTTGCTGCCTGATCTTTCCTCTGGAAGCTTTGTCTCAGAGGGGCACCCAGCTGTATGAGGTGTCAGTCAGCCCCTACTGGGAGGTGTCTCCCAGTTAGGCTACTTGAGGGTTGGGGACCCACCTGATGAGGCAGTCTGTCCATTCTCAGATCTCAAACTCCATGCTGGGAGAACCACTACTCTCTTGAAGGCTGTCAGACAGGGACATTTAAGTCTGAAGAAGTTTCTGCTGCCTTTTGTTCAGCTGCACCCTGACCCCAGAGGTGGAGTCTGCAAAGGCAGGCAGGCTTCCTTGAGCTGCGGTAGGCTCCACCCAGTTTGAGCTTCCCGGGCCACTTTGGTTACCTACTCAAGCCTCAGCAATGTCAGACGCCCCTCCCCCAGCCTCACTGCCACCTTGCAATTTGATCTCAGACTGCTGTGCTAGCAGTGAGCGAGTCTCTGTGGGCATAGGATGCTCCGAGCCAGGCGTGGGATATAATCTCCTGGTGTGCCATTTGCTAAGACCATTGGAAAAGCACAGTATTAGGGTCGCAGTGTCCTGATTTTCCATGTACTGTCTGTCATGGCTTCCCTTGGCTACGAAAGGGAATTCCCTGACCCCTTGCATTTCCCGGGTGAAGCGATGCCCTGCCCTGCTTCGGGGCTCATGCTCCATGGAGGCTGCACCCACTGTCCGACAAACCCCAGTGAGATGAACCCGGTACCTCAGTTGAAAATGCAGAAATCATGCGTCTTTTGCGTCACTCACACTGGGAGCTGTAGACTGGAGCTATTGCTATTCAGCTATCTTGGAACTTCCCATGCCCTCTCTTAATTATATTTTTAACTTTTAAATTGTATGTTAGTGTTTATGCTTTTTCTATTTTATCTCATAAATAAGACTACATGCCATATCTAAATAGAAAATAATAATTTATATAAATCTTAATATTTGAAATAATTTTCCTGACTCCGCCCACTTAGTTTTTTGCATATTTGCAATCATAGTGCAATATATATTTTGTATTCTTTTCTGCTTGATTGATATATAGCTTATGTATATTGCGGTTGATAGTATCTGTCCCCCATGAATTTTGTCCTCTGCGTTATGTCTGTGAATTTATTATCTGACAATAGATATGGTACAAATGTTAACTGTGGTTATTAACCAACAGTCTTACAAAATAGGGGGATTATCTTAATATCCCGGTGGGCTCAATGTAATCACATGAGCCCTTAAACACAGAAAAGAAAATTGGTGAGATTTGAAGCCAGAGAAAGATTTGATGTGCTTGAAGACAGAGAGAACCACATAGAAGGTGTGCGAGGGAATACACTCTAACCAAAACCCTTGTGCCTGAATGAAGACCTAGAGTCCCAGGTGAGAGCAGCATCCTTTGCTGATAATTGATTTTAGTCCAGTGAGACCCTTAGTAGAGAATCCAGCCACAATAGACTGGACTTCTGCTATAAAGAAAATGCGACATTATAAATGGTTTTGTCGTGAGCTACTAAATTTGTGGCACTTTGTTACTCAACAATGGGAAGCTAATACATATATTTTGTTCCCAGTTCTTCATTACTATTCGATATCCAGATTACTAAATTGGTGTGTAGCGTGGATACTAGTGTTATAAAGAATGCAATCTAAAGTTAGGAAATGGTATCTACCTTTTAGAAACCCACAATATAACCAGAAAGGCAACAGCCACACAAGAAAAGTTAAAATATTTTTATTTTTGTCACAGACAGAAATGTTTGGGAGGAGTCACAACAACAAGAAACGCTGCTCTGGAGCTGTTTGCTGAAACTAATAGATACAGGAAGAATTTGTAATGTAAGTGCCTGTCATCTAACTGATGCTCGACATTATCTCATTAACTCTATTTCCACTAACACTGCTGTTGTCAAATGGCTGGAAATGAAGAGAAACTGTAGATAAAGTATTATGTTAGACATAATACAAGATCAGACTGGAAACCCTATGCAGGCTAGGGTAGAGATGAACATAAGTAAAATAATTTATGTAACTAGGAATTTTCTGTAATTTCAGCATGTGCAAAAGATTGACTCCTAAATTTACAGATTATATGTTTGGATATGGCCATTTAGGAAGCAATGCTAGGTTGGCTTGTGCAGAATAATATATGATTTCCAGGATACAGGAGGGGTAAAAGCCAAGATTTACTCCAAGATTTCTAGTTTGGCCACTGGGGACAAAATGCACAATTAAAAAAAAACAACATAGTTTACCAATTCAATAATTAGGCAGAAGAGGGAACATAAGGGCTTATTTTAAAAGTTATGATATGTTTTGCTATGAATCAATGAAACTATAACTCCAATTTTCTTCACAATAAGTAAGTCCATTACCTCAACTAATAGCATACAGAGTTGGTAGTTTGAACATTTCAATGTCATCTAGAACCCGAACTTGATGAATAATTTAAATGCATATGTTAATTAACTTGATTTAGTTATTCTACAATGCATTGATATTTCAAAACATCATATTGTACAAGATAAATATATATTTAACTTTTATTTTTTAATTTAGAAAAATAAAATAAAAGGAAATAAACCAGGAGGACAGAAATTATATGGTTCAACTTATATAAGGTACCTAGAATAGACAAATTCACAGAGTTAGAAAGCAGAATAGAAGTCACCAGGGATACCGGGAGGGGAAAGGAATAATTTTTTTTTATGAGTAGAGTTTATGTTTGAAATAACAAAAACATTTATCTCAGAATAGTGGTGATGAGTACACAGCATTGTGAATGTATTTAATGCCACTGAATTATATATTTACAAATGATTAAAATCATAAACATTATGCATATTTGATCACAAGAAAAAATAGGAAAAAAAGAGTAACTTAAAACGTAAGGTAGAAGTGTGATTTTCCACAACGTATTTAAGAAATGTCATAAAATTCCCAATGCTACAGAAAAGCAAAGTAAGATGAGAATTGATAAAAGATGACTTGATTCGATGAGTTATAAATCAATAATAATATTAGATACGGTGTTTGGTAAAGAGTACTTTTCTAACAAGTCATGGAAGTAGAAACCAGAGTGAAAGAAGAAAGTAGTGAGCAAGTGCAAGCTACATGAGTTGGCGGCTCCCTCATGGCATTCAAAATCAATAGGTGAGCAAGTATGCCAGGGCGTAGCAGTCTCAATGGAACTTTTTGTTATTGTTTTTGTTGTTACACTATTTTAATTTATAGAAGAAAATATTATGTAGTTTGGAGGAGAAAATATGAGGCTTTAGATGATAAAATGGGCAGTTTATATAAAAAGGTTAAAAGTTTAAATATGGAGGACATAAATTTATACACTAATGCCCTGGATAGCAGAAGCTAAACTTACAATTTGCCCATTGCAGATTATAAATACTCCTGAGCATGCCTTCCTCTCAACAGGACTCAAGCTACAATTTTACTTTCGCAACAACAGGAGAAACTATAGAAAAGAGGCAAGAGAAGTTGGTGGGTAAATACTCCTAGCAGTTTGTTAGAGAACCAGGGAAGATAAGTATGTTCGTATTTACTGATATCAATTTTCCAGGAAAGTGCAAGTTAATGTAATCAGCTGGGAGTAAAAGGAGAGGAATTTCAGTCTTCCGTAAAAGCTTTAATATTTCCTATTTATTCCATTATGTGCCAGTGCTTTATAGATAATTATACTTCTTACTTGATGAGAGATAAGAGAACTTGGAACAAAACAGTAGTAGTTGCAATGCAACCCAATATAATCACATAACATTTCTTTCCAGCTCTAGTTCATCCAGAGTCTTTGATTAATTTTTGATTGCATAGCTTAATTGTGCCTGGCATTTTATTTTATTTTATTTTATAGTGTCACTCTCAGGGTACCGTACCTATTTTTAAAATATTTGGCTTCCACAAAACTCAGGAAATATTGTGGTACATTAGTGATAGCAGAGTTTAGAGGCAAAGGGATTCTTTAAGAGATTAGTCCAGTTGATGATGTTTTGGACTTAAACTAAGAGATTGGAAATGCGACTAGCTTCTAAATATTATGAAGAACATAATTTTTACCAAACCAGAAGTGATAAATAAGAGAGCCAACCTCTGGATAACAGCCTTGAAAACAATGTGTTAGAACGCCATTAATTGAGCTAGATACTATTGTGGAGAAAGATGAGGTCAAGAGGTGATCTGATGTTGTCACTTTGGGATATGTTGAATTGAATATGTCTGCAGAAGACACAAGTTGAGATAGCAATTTAGAGTTAAAACGCAAATTTGGAGTTTGGAAAATAATCCCTACAGCTAGGCATCATTCTTTGTTTGATTATTGAAGACATAAAGCAAGTTGCTATTGACTAAGAACAAGTATTGCTTTTTAAAAAAAGCAAGAAGAGGGTGGGCGCAGTGGCTCACGCTTGTAATCCCAGCACTTTGGGAGGTAGAGGTGGGCGGATCACGAGGTCAGGAGATCAAGGCCATCCTGGCTAACACGGTGAAACCCCGTCTCCACTAAAAATACAAAATATTAGCCGGGCGTTGTGGCGGGTGCCTGTAGCCCCAGCTACTCGGGAGGTTGAGGCAGGAGAAAGGCTTGAACCTGGGATGTGGGAGCTTGCAGTGAGCAGAGATTGCGCCACTGCATTCCAGTCTGGGTGACAGAGCAGGCCTCCATCTGAAAAAAAAAAAAGAAAGAAAAGGCAAGAAGAGAGAATCTAGTGAGAAGGAAGACAAAAAATGAACCAATAGAAAAGATAAAGGAAGAATGGTCTTAGATGTTGGATTATAATCAGCTTTTTCTGAGTATTTTATACAAAAAAATTTACATAAATTGGATTTGTTTTGTTCTTACCATAATGTTTTTAGGATGTTATTTATATCTAATTTGCACTAAACAGGAAAGTCGACCTCAGAGAGGTGAAATAATTTGTATACATTTATTAACATAGAACCTGGCTGTGGTAGAAGGCCAGACCTATCTTGATCCCAGGCTATTTCTTGTTCTCTAATACCACTCTGTAGCTAGGAGATAACTTCAAACCCAAACAACCTTTCAGGTCATTTATATAACAGCAACTTGTGGATTCCAAGGCAATCGGGTATGAAAGAATATGTGAGTGAGTTTTCTGCTAGCAGTTTTCCTCCATTCAGTCTGCTAAGTCTTTTAGCGAGATGGTTATCCTTTTTGCTTTCCTAGTTTCCCTAATCATCTAGAAAGACCTTGCTCTATTTCCTCTCACTCTTTGTTATAAGTCTTTTTCTGATTCTCCCTCTCCAGGCAGAAGCAAAAAGAAAAAAGATCTTCATTATGTTACGTGTCTGCTCATCAGCAGAACAAATTCCCATGGCTCTCTGTTCTAATCAGAAGGAAGTAATTTTCCTTTCTCACCTGATTGACTCTCCAACTTGGCTCTTGAAGCTGACTGCTCTCCAACCCTTCCCTCTAGGTACTCAGTTGCAATTTTTGGTTTCTGCTAAGTTTCGCTCATTAAACACTTTACCACTTACTCTCTGTTACTTCTATCCATCTTCCCTTAAAGTTGTACCACAAATTTAACCAAGTTTCAGTGAAAAATCAAGCTAACACACACTTAACCACTATATGATTTTAAGATCCATCTGTATTTATTTGACTAGATATTAAGTGCCTGATGACATAAACATAAAAGTCATCACTATCATCATCACCCCTATTATTTGCTATGTGCTAGATACTATGCTAAATAGACTTCTCAGGCATCATTTTGTTTAGGTAGGAGTATTTACATCATCTCTCTTTATATAAATATAAATATAAAATATATATTTAAATACATATTTACATTATATATATAGAGTAATTTATATAAAACTGGTATATGTACACATACATAAATATTATACATATATACTGGTATGTGTGTGTGTTGTGTGTGTGTATGTATATATATATATAAAGAATGATCTTAGATGTTGGATTATAGCAGCATTTTCTGAATATTTTATGCAGCAAATATTGTATATAAAATATATAAATATTTTAAATATAAAGTTTAGTTAATGGGATCCATATATGTGGGGTTTACATATGTCAACCTAGTTTAACAATTTGTTGTGAGTTAAGTGTTATTATCATGGTACTGATAAATAAATAGTGTTTCAAAGCTATACTGCCCCTCCAGGGCAGAACCAGTTTTTAAAATGCTTCAAGTTTTTAAGTTCTAAGGATACATAAAAAGCTAGGACCCAAGTGAACTTGAACTACCAAAAATGTTCAATAAACATATTAAATTTGTTTATAAACTAGGAAAGTTTATGGCACATATAAATATAAAACATACATAAATGTACAAAGTAATAGCAAGCTTCAATTCCCTAAAAATGAAGAAAAGATGAAATACTTACAAGACGTATTCCCCTTTTCTAAATGAATGTTCAACTTGTAAAGGCAGCCACAAACTAAGAAGTAGTCTAGAGGCTACAACCCAGTGCTGATGGAAACATATTTTGTTTAAAGTAAGCATCTGATACTAAACATGTGCTTTTGAGCAGTTGCTGAAAGTGAGTCAGCACCACAGATCACCTTGTCAGTGCTCTGACAGGAAGGCTGATGTTTAAAGGTGAGTTCCAACTGCTTCCTTAATTTATAGTGTAAGAACTCTGCAGCCACCTGTCTAAGGGAGGCAACTATGCAGAGATTATTGGTCCCCAAGCACTTTTGTCACCCGTCTTGTTAGACCTCTTGTACCAATCAGCATTTTTTTTGTAGAATCTAAGCTGTTTTAATCACCTGTTTTTCCTTTTCCCAATCTTTGTGTCAGATAATTTTACATAAATCTCAATGGGGAAAAAAACAAACGAACAAAAAGCAACAACCCCCAAACGGAAAAGCCAATATATCTGGCTTGGCTAATGTTCCAGTTATTAGTCTATGGCAAACACTTGCCTTGTTAGGTTTTTAAGTTTCCCTCGGCCAGGCGCGGTGACTTACGCCTGTAATCCCAGCACTTTGGGAGGCCGAGGCGCGGGGATGACGAGGTCAGGAGATAGAGACATCCTGGCTAACACGGTGAAACCCCATCTCTACTAAAAATACAAAAAAATTAGCCTGGCGCGGTGGCGGGCGCCTGTAGTCCCAGCTACTCGGGAGGCTGAGGCAGGAGAGTGGCGTGAACCCGGGAGGCGGAGCTTGCAGTGAGCTGAGATCCCGCCACTGCGCTCCAGCCTGGGCCACAAAGTGAGACTTCGTCTCAAAAAAAGTGGTTTTTTTATGTCTCATATAGATAACATTCCTACTGACTTAGCAACCCTATTTTGAAAGCCATTAATAATCACAGACCCTGAATGTAACCTCACTCTCTTCCCATTGTATAGTATTTATCAGACATAATTCCCTTTGGTGCACCGCTCAGTGTTTTGCCAGTTTCTAGCAATGTTAACAAAGTCTAATAAGACTCAACCTTGCTAAGGCTCAGATTTCAGCATTAACAAATGGGCCCAGTTATACTTCACAGAGTTATTTGAGAAAAATCAGGATACATGTAGAAGTTCAGAGCCAAGTGCCTGAAAAATAGTAAGTGCTACAAAGTTTTATGTTCTTTCTTTTCTTCATCTTTGCTTTTCCAATCATTCGTTACTAAATATGTAATAACTCTCAAGGGGGAACTCATAGGCGTTAACAATTTAGTCTCATCCATACACTTACTTACAGGTCAAAAGTTGATCACTTGTTACTTTGATTTATTGTTCTTCATTCTCTAGTAGTGCAAAATAATTCTACTCTTCCTCAGTTGTAAGAGTCTCAGAGTTAAGCACAACGTAGTAGTACTCCCTAAGAATGTACACTATATGGTTATAGATGGGCTTCATTTGTTTTCTTTGCTCTGTTGCTTGCTTGGTTTATCTTGTCTTTGAAAAACAAAATTGTTACAAAGTAGCAAACATCACAGGAAGAAAAATGCTGAGTTTTATGATCTGGGAAAAGTAGGGAAGGAATATATTTCAGTGCTTCCCAGTTATTGAAGATAACCTTTTTTCTCATCGAAAGCATCCTTAACTTCTATGGCATACACTTTCATCTTCTAATATTTAAAGTGGCCATGGTAAGATTAGATGGAAGAGAGGTGGAGAGAGTCATCAATCATGCTTCTGTTTAAAACTGAACGTTTAATCTACTCTGATTTACACTTTCAAAGCAGGAAAGGAATACTTTTTTTATATAGCCAGGTGGGACACCTTTGCACAAAGACTTCAAAATAGTAAAAAGAAGCATATATATATATATGATATATATATATATTTTATATATATATATGTTATATATATAACAGAAGCATATATATATAAATATTTGTTAAATATTTAACATAACATATATATGTTAAATATTTCTCATTCATGTAGACTCTCAACGTATTCTACATGAAACAATTTTAGCAGTACTCATGGATAGGTTAAGTGAACTCAAAGATGCTTAAACGCTCTGTTTAACCCAGTGGAGATATACAGGATCTTCCTGTGAGTTCTTGATGGCATCGTTATGTTACTTCTTGGACTAGTGCCTACCGAGTGTGAGAGGAGTGAGTTGAGTGGGGAGAATAACACGAATAACTTCCATGTTAGTTGACTGAGTTTTGTACCTAGACAGCTCATGTAACTGTGATTTCTCTATCTATAAACTGAGACAAATTATGCCTCTCTATTAAAAATACTCATTCAGAAGACCAAGTTTGTTTATATTAATATAGAATACTTCCAGATATTTACATTAAATTACTTTTAAAATTTTTCTTGTCTTATTAATAATGAAACATAATCTTCCAGCAGTGAAAAAGCTCAATTTCCCTCCTAAAGTATAGTGATAAGAGAATGATATTGGAACCAATTCTAATTTGCTTCTGAAAGGGCTTGTATTATTTTTAGACAGATTACTTCTAAGAGTTCAGATTCCTGTCAGACACATATAAGCATGAAAATATAATAGCATAATAATTGGTACACCAAATATGTGTAATAAGTATACATTACAAAAGCAAACATACAGTTAAAAATGTATCTTTAAAGCCACAGGTCCCCAGGGTGAGCAAATTGAAAACCAGAATGAGAATAGAAAGGGGAAAGAATGAAAGGAAGCTATATTTTAATTAATTGCAAGTTAATTTCTAGGGCCATGCTGTGCATTCCACATATTTGAATCTAATTTTATTAAACATTTTATTATATTATAATTAAAATGGCTATGGCACTGTCTATAGAAGCTAAGGTTTATCTGATTTAAATAGTTTTTCAGGGATCCACAGTTGCTGGACAGGGCTGGAAGTATAAGATGGTGCTCATAAGTTCTATGTATGTTTCTTTGTTTCACTTTTGTGTTATTCAAAACTCTCTTCCGGAAGGATAGTTAATGACCCTGGAAGGGTCTGCTCTATGGCTTCAAGTTATTCCTGGTAATGTAGCTGAGTCTATTCAATACAACAAATATTTAATTAAGTGCCTAGTTTGTGCTTATGGAGTTAGGTGACATCAGTGAAGAAAGCAGACAACTCTTTCTTTTCTACATTGTAATGGAGAGGGACAGAAATCAATAACAAACCTACTAAATGAGAGAATTATATAGCATAAAAGAAGGTGATAAGTGCTAATTAAATATATAAAATAGAGTGAGCAAAAGAGATCAGAAGTGCTGTTCATGGGCTAAATTTTAATAGTGTGTTCAAGGTAGGTAGACCTCACTGTTAAAGTGATTTTTGATTAAGGAACTAAAAAAAAAAAAGTTAAAAGTTAACCGTTGAGGTACCCTAGATAGCCAAGGGGAGGGAAGGCATTCTGGGGAGAAGCAAAAGCCAATGCAAACACACATGTTGGCAGGACATTATCTGGTCTGCTCTAAACATATCAAGGAGGGCTGTGGCCAGTGAAATAGAGAAAGTGAGGGGAATCCGAGTAGATAATAAATCAGAGAGGTAACTGAGGAGGTGGGGATGTTTGTCATTAGGCTAGGCACTCAGGCTGTCGCAAGCACTTCCTCCGAGCTCACGGGGAAGCCAATGTAGAGCTCTAAAAGTAGGAGTGACATAACTCACCTTTTGTTTTAAGAATTTAACTTTGATTTTGCCAAGAAGAGACAGAGGGAATGATATAGCCTAAGAAACTGATGACATATAACTTGGTTAGAAATAACAGTGGCTCTGCTGGGTGTGGTGGCTCATGCCTGTAGTCCCAGAACTTTGGGAGGCCAAGGTGGGCAAAATGCTTGAGCTAAGAAGTTTGAGACCAGCCTGGGCAACATGGTGAGACAGACCACGTCTCTATAAAAAGTACAAAAATTAGCCCGGTGTGGTAGCGTGCGCCTGTAGTCCCAGCTACTCAAGAAGCTGAGGTGGGAGGATCGCTTGAGCTAGGGAGGTGAGAGTTGGCGGTGAGTTATGATAATCACACTACACTTCAGACCAGGTGACAGGGAGTTCAAACCAACAGGATTTTCGGTGAGCTGGCATAGTCTGAGAACCAAAGGAGAATCAAGAATGAGTCCAAGTTTTTTGGTCTGAACTACCAGAAGATTGAAAATGTCTACAACTGAGATGAGTAAGAAGAATGCAGATAGAACAGGTTTATCGGGGAAATATTAGAAGTTCAATTTTGAAAGTATTCTAAACGTTTAAGAGGAGAAACCAAATAAGTGTTTCTGAGTGCATGTGAATCTGGGGTAGAGATGGAACTTTTGGTGTTGTCAGGATTTAAGTGTTACTTAAAGTGATTATCCTGATTACAGATGAGACCACAGAAATTAAAAGGATCATTTGCAGCTAGTGTGAGCAACTATATGCCAATACATTGGAAAACCTAGAAGAAATGGATAAATTCCTAGACGCATATAACCTGTTAAGGTTGAAGTATGAAGAAATCCAAAACCACAACAGACCAATAACATGCAAAAAAATTGAAGTCTTAATAAAAAGTCTCCTAGCAAAGAAAAGCCCAGGTTCTGATGGCTTCACTGCTGAATTTTACCAAATACTTAAAGAACTAATACCAATCCTACTCAAATGACTGCAAAAATAGAAGAGGATGTAATCTTCCCAAACTCATTCTATGAGGCCAGTATTACTCTGATACCAAAATCAGAAAAAACATACATCAAAAAAAGGAAAACTACAGACCAGTATTCCTTATGAACATTGATGCAAAAATCCTCATCAAAATACTAGCAAACTGAATTAAACTACACATTTAAAAGATCCTGACCAAGTGGGAATCATCCCAGAGATACAATGTTAGTTTAACATACACATATCAATCAGTGTGATACGTATCAAGAGAATGAAGAATAAAAACCATATCATCATTTCAACTGATGCTGAAAAAGAATCTGATAAAATTCAACATCCATTCATGATAAAAACCCTCAAGAAACTGAATATATAAGGAATACAAATCAACACAAATAAAAGCCATATATGACAGACACACAACTAGCATCATACTGAATGGGGAAAAAAACTGAAAGTCTTTCCCCTAAGATCTGGAACATGACAAAGATGCCCACTGTCACCACTGTTGTTCAACATATTACTGGAAGCCCTAGCTAGAGCAATCAGACAAAAGAAAGAAATAAAGGGCATCCAAATTGAAAAGGAAGATGTCAAATTATTCTTGTTTGCAGTTGACATAATCTTATATTTGGAAAAACTTAAAGACTCCATCAAAAAGTATTAGAACTGATAAATACATTTTAAAAAGTTGCAGGTTACAAAATATACATATAAAAATTAATAGCATCTTTATATGCCAGCAACAAATAATATGAAAGACAAATCAAGAAAGTAATCACATTTACAACAGCTACAAAGAAAATGAAATATAGAGGAGTTAACCAAAGAAGTAAAATATCTCTACAATTAAACATTGATGAAGGAAATTGAAGAGGACACAAAAATATGGAAAGATATTCTATGTTCATGGATTGGAAGAATCAATATTGTTAAAATGTCCACAGTATTCTAAGAAATCTACAGTTTAATAAAATACCTCTCAAAATACCAATGACGTTCTTAACAGAAATAGAAAAACAATACCATCATCAATCTTTTCTTTATTTTTATTTTACAAAGACTTATAACAGCCAAAGTTATCCGGAACAGAAAGAACAAAACTGGAGGAATCACATGACTTCACTTCAAATTAAAGTAACCAAAACAGCATAATACTGGCATAAAACCAGACACGTAGATGGATGGAACAATACAGAGAACCCATAAACAAATCCATACATCTGCAATGAATTCATTTATGGCAAAGGTGCCAAGAACATATACTGGGTAAAGGATAGTCTCTTAGATAAATAGTACTGGGAAAACTGAATATCCATGTGCAGAAGAATGAAACTAGACCCGGATGTTACGCCATACACAAAACTCAAACTAAAATGGATTAAAGACTTAAATCCAAGACTTCAAACTATTCAACAACTAAAAGAAAACATTGGAAAATCACTCCAGGACATTGGAGTGGTCAAAAGTTTCTTGAGTAATACCACAAAAGCACAGGCAATCAAAGCAAAAGTGGACAAATGAGATCACGTGAAGTTAAAAAGCTTCTGTACAGCAAAGGAAACAAGTAACAAAGTGAAGGGATTAATAACCAGAATATATTAGGAGCTCAAACAACTCAATAGGAAATAATCTAATAATCCAGCTAAAAATTGGCAAAAGATCTAAATAGACATTTCTCAATACAAGACATAAAAATAGCGAACAGGTATGAAAGAGTGCTTGATATGATTATCATCAGAGAAATGCAAATTAAAACTAAAATGAGATATCATCTCACCCCAGTTAAAATGTGTTTTATCCGAAAGACAAACAATAACAAATACTGGCGAGAAGGTCGACAAAAGGGAATCCTCATACACTGTTTGTAGAAATGTAAATTAGCACAACCACTATGGAGAACAGTTTGTATATCACTCAAAACACTAAAAATTGACCTAATATATGATACAGCAATCCCACTGCCAGGTATTTACTTTAAAAAAAGGAAATCAGTATATTGAAGAGATATCTGCACTCCCATGTTTATGGCTGCACTATTTACAACAGACAAGACTTGGAAGCAACCCTCTGTGTTCATCAGCAGAAAAATGGATAAGGAAAATGTGGTAGATATACACAATGGAGTACCAATCAGCCCTAAGAAAGAATGAGATCCTGTCATTTGCAACAACATGAATGGAACTGGAGGTTATTATGTCAAGTGAATTAAACCAGGCACAGGACAAACTTCTCATGTTCTTACTTATTTATGGGAGCTAAACATTAAAACAATTGAACTCATGGAAATAGAGAATGCAGTGATGGTTACCAGTGACTCGAAAGGATAGAGGGGTTATGGGAGGAAGTAGGGATGGTTAATGGGTATGGCATAGTTTTTAGAAAGAGTGGATAAGATTTAGCATTTGATGGCACAACATGGTGGCTTATTTTCCTATAGTCATCATGTTGTGATGGCTATAATATTTGGCCATAATTTTAATTGGCCATTAAATTTGGCCAAATAATGTGACAAAATAATAATTGGCCATACTTTACTATAATTATACTTACTTATTTTAAATAATTTACTAGTTATTTTAAAATAACTAAAGTAGTGCAATTGGATTGTTTGTAACACAAAGGATAAATGCTTAAGGTGATGGACACCCCATTTACCCTGATGTGATTATTATGCATTGTATGCCTGTGTCAAAATATCTCATCTACCCCATATATATACAACTATTATACCCATAAAAATTAAATATACATACATATATATATATATATATATATATATATATATATATATATATATATAAATGTCAAAATTATGATCAAGATCATCAGGAGCAACAGGAACTAAAGTCAGGGACTGAGCATCTACATGAACAAGTCTAGAAGAGGCAGATCAAGCAAGTGAGACCAAAGTGTCCTGCAAGGATAGGGAAGAAAGTGTATCATGGAAGTGGGAGTGGCTGACTCAAATGCCACAGCTAGGGACGAGAATTGGCCACAAGATTTTGACACCGGGAGGAGGGCATTGTGCTCTTGCTGAGAGAAATTTTGATGGGGTTGTGAGTGGAAAGGCAACAGCCTTATTGCAGAATGTATACAGAGATGGGAAGAAGGGAACCCAAAATATTTTTTCAGGGAATTTTAGTGGAAATCAGAGTAAACAGAAAAATGTTAAGAAAGATAAATTCAATTCTAGATTACAGATATCCTCAATGAAACTTTTAAGATGGTAGTTTGATTGCACTTTTTCTTGAATGTCCAACTGCATGCATACTAATCTACATCACTAGAAATCTTACATAGACATAGAAATTTCTTTTAGCTTATTATTTTAACAAGTTATACAGTAACAGACTCATACACATATATATACACATATATACTTATACACATATAAGTATATATATACTTGTTTTTTTTTAATTTTTTTTATTTTTTATTATACTTTAAGTTCTAGGGTACATGTGCATAACGTGCAGGTTACATATGTATACATGTGCCATGTTGGTGTGCTGCACCCATCAACTCGTCAGCACCCATCAATTCATCATTTATATCAGGTATAACTCCCCAATGCAATCCCTCCCCCCTCCCCCCTCCCCATGATAGGCCCCAGTGTGTGATGTTCCCCTTCCCGAGTCCAAGTGAGCTCATTGTTCAGTTCCCACCTATGAGTGAGAACATGCGGTGTTTGGTTTTCTCTTCTTGTGATAATTTGCTAAGAATGATGGTTTCCAGCTGCATCCATGTCTCTACAAAGGACGCAAACTCATCCTTTTTTATGGCTGCATAGTATTCCATGGTGTATATGTGCCACATTTTCTTAATCCAGTCTGTCACTGATGGACATTTGGGTTGATTCCAAGTCTTTGCTATTGCGAATAGTGCCGCAATAAACATACGTGTGCATGTGTCTTTGTAGTAGCATAATTTATAATCCTTTGGGTATATACCCAGTAGTGGGATGGCTGGGTCATATGGTACATCTAGTTCTAGATCCTTGAGGAATCGCCATACTGTTTTCCATAATGGTTGAACTAGTTTACAATCCCACCAACAGTGTAAAAGTGTTCCTATTTCTCCACATCCTCTCCAACACCTGTTGTTTCCTGATTTTTTAATGATTGCCATTCTAACTGGTGTGAGATGGTATCTCATTGTGGTTTTGATTTGCATTTCTCTGATGGCCAGTGATGATGAGCATTTTTTCATGTGTCTGTTGGCTGTATGAATGTCTTCTTTTGAGAAATGTCTGTTCATATCCTTTCCCCACTTTTGGATGGGGTTGTTTGTTTTTTTCTTGTATATTTGCTTGAGTTCTTTGTAGATTCTGGAAATGAGCCCTTTGTCAGATGATATATACTTGTTTTGATTCCATGATCATAGTTAACATATTTCAAACCACAGACACAATTAATATGCAGAAAGCAATATGTTATACAGAAATATATATGCTATATATGCTATGAAATATGTTCAGGAAACTACATACTGCAATACAGCTAGCTATATTACATTATGAACATATTTCTGTACTTCTCTTGGGTTTACACTTGTTGAAATTTATACTTAAAACAATTAAATTCAGTAGTGGAATTAACTGCTCAAATATTCATACAGGCATCATAGAAAAAATTTCATTTACTTATTTTAGAAAAAATATACAGGATGGAGGAGTGGGTTATAAAACACACCAACCTAGAATGAGAAAAAGAATCCAGCTTCATGAGACGTAACTGAGAAGAGCCTATAGTTCTTTATGTGATCAATACAGAAGTGATCAACTGGAAGACAGTGTTCAATTCTTTAAGATGAGTTTGTGCCCACAAAAAGAGGTGGTCATATAGACCAGACACCACTAGAAGTTTACAGATCTTGGTATCCTTTCTGAAAAAAATCCCCAAACTGATCCTTAGGTACTAAAATCAAGACTCTTATATGTCAATGTTTATGCAATGATTTTTATTTCATTAATCACAGGGTCTTATTTGCACTGGCTATAAGTTTTAAAGTATTTACTGGGAAACCTGTCCATGGTGAATTGACTCTAAAGCTGGGAAGTTTCATATGAAACCAAGGGAGCTAGCTCTGTGGTTCGTGAGCGAGCTCAAATTCATAGAACAGCTGCTAGAGGAGGGACACTTTGTTTTCACAACTGAATGTATGCCAAGTACCAAAAAACAGGAGCTGCAGGAGCATGAGTCATGATTATTTAGTGAGAAGAGTTTGTCAATATTTCGGTGTATGCCCATAAACGTGGATACCATATACCCCTATCTATTTAGCAACAAATAATTTAAGATGTGTATTTTAATCTTTCTTCTGAACAGAGGATAACTGGCTAAAACATAGTGTCTACTAAGTATTCAGATGTCACAGGAGTGAAATAACAAAAGCCTTTCAATTTAAAAATTTCATGTAGATAATTTATACATAATGCTCATTGTAAGGGACAAAGACGTCTGCATTTAAGCACAAAACAGTTTATACTGACCAATGTGTTGATTCTACTTACGTTCTTTTACCATTTAGAGTATGACATATATTTTTTAAATGGTGCTAAACATTATTAGGTATTTTTTAAATTTGTCATCACTTGCAAAGAAAAATACTTTTTTTCCTATTGTTTCCCCTCCAAATAATAGCAATTTTAAAATACTTTATCTCAACGTGAATTCAGAATAAAGGATAATAGAGTGACAAGATGGATACATAAGAATATGAAATTGTTATTAAGACAAAGACAACTGCTATGTTCATTTACATATCAGAACGAATATTTGCAGGGTATTGAAATCCAGGTGGCATGTGGGATAAAGAAATACCATGTAGCCAACAACTGAGCCTGAACTCTGCTTGGAGAATCAGGCCCTCTGAAGTGACATTTTATTTCTCTTTTAGGGCCACATCATTATCTGGGCTCCCTGTAGCTCTTCCACTACAGATGTAGGAAACATTTCAATCTCAATATTTTGTTTTTATAGCTCTCCCTTGTAAAAGGAAAGCCAACATTTCATATGCTTTTTCTTACACTCAGCTGTGTACCAGATAAAGCAATAAAACTGCCAATGCCTGCCTTTGCCTTGATCTTCATCAAGTCCATACAGTCAACCAGGAAGGATTTAGAGCACCTACTATGAGCAAGGCCCATTCTGCCACCACAAAAGCAGAGGCTGCTGCATTCCCTTTTCAGAATGTCTCCGATTGTAGTGGTCACATAAGCTATGTTAAGTGAAAGATTTCTATTTTTTTCATTGCTAAATATAACTCAGGAGAGCATTTATAGAATAAATTTCTTATTTTATTTGTTACAAGTGCTCTTAAGTTTTTAAAATCATTTTTATATAGTTGATCAGGAAATGGTTTTAGATGCTATATGTGGACATCATTTTCTTGGAAAAATAAATAATAAAGTTTTTTTCTCAAGAAAATATGACAACTTTTACATTTTTGGAGGAAGTTGTTTACTAATAACAAAGAATTGCAGAATCTCCCTGGCACTATATAAATATTGAAAGATAGAGTGAATATGTTTCCATTTGTATTTCTAAATGTTCCATACTAGAAATGAAAAGACCAAAGAGACTCTCTTGAAATATTAATTTTCTAGATAATTTTTTTCTGTCATTTCATTTATTTTTAAATATATTCTGGTAGCTTATTTCAATGTATGATACAAAAAGCAGATGTTATTTTCTTTCAGTAATCATTATTCATGTAGGTTTATAATGATGCTCTGAATTGGAAAAAAATATAACTAACCAGCAGAACAAATTTATTTTACAAAATTTTGAATAAGTTGGTCTAATATACCTAGATAATCTTATTATCCCATACTTTAAAAGCAGGACATGTTGCTGTAGAAATATATATATATATTTTGCTTCCATAAATATTTATAGGTTTAAAATTGAGAACTCCCAATTTATATTTAAAATTTCTAACAGAAAAAGACATTACATTATGAAAATATTAACATCAAGGAAGATCAACAACAAAATCATTGTTCATTTATCTCACTATTATGTGAAGTAATAGTATTGCAAGAAGAAAAAAGGTAGACTGAAAAATGGCTATTACATCTGTTTTCCAGATTTTAAGCTCATTAACTGCTATTATCACAAGGTTACTATACTCTTTAATCTAATGTGCCTGACAGCTAATTGTCATTGAATGAATATTGTAGAAGAAACTGTATTTAATATCTCTCTCAAGTGGTTCCTTTATTTGCTTGGAGTTTTTTTTTTTTCTTTAGGCTCTATTTCCATCATTTTGAATTTTTCCCCTGCAAACTACATACAGTGGACAAATTATAAGTATGTTAAAGTAATAAGTGAAAAAATATAAATCAATTATTTACAAGTACACTCAAATGTACCAAGTATACTTGTAAATGTGTTGATGATTTTACAATAAAACTCATCCCAATTTAAATTTTTTAGCTTAATGTGGGTATAATTTATGTACAGTAAGCAGCACATATTTAAAGTAAATGATGTGGAAAATTTTGACACATTTTTACATGTGACAAATTTTGAGAAATGATGTATATCCATCAACAAAATCATGATAATGAACATATTCATAACCCTTCCCCAAAATTCCTCATAACTCTTTCTGACCTCTCTCTCCCATCTCTCCTCACAACTCCACTTCAGGCCAAACAACTACTGATCTACTTTCTGTAACTACAAATTAGTTTGCATTTTTTAGAATTTAGATTAATAAAATCTTATTTTAGGTACATTTTGTCTTCCTTTTTTTCACTTACAATAATTTTGAGATTTCTCTATCTTGATAGGTGTATTGAAAGTTTATTTCTTTTTATTATTGAATAGATGTCCATCGTGGGAATAAACCATAACTGTTCATTCATGCACGTATTTATGAACACTGGAGTTGTTGCCAGCTTTGAGTTATCACAAAAGTTGTTATGAACATTTACGTGCAAGTCTTTGTGTGGATATGTGATTTAATTTGTGTTGGATAAAATCTCCAACTATAATTTTGTGCAATTTTCAATTTGTATTTGCAGTTCTATCAGTTTTTCTCTGGTGTATTTTGAAATTCTGTTATGAAATGTTAGATTGTTACAATTTTTATATGTTCTTGCCCTTTTCTTAGTATAAAAATAAGCTTTTGTATTCCTGATAATATCTTTGCTCTAAAATGTATTTTGTCTGAAATGGAATTAATTTTCTAATGCTGGATAAAAATTATCACACATTTAGTGATGTAAGACAGCACCCATTTATTATCTCACAATTGCCTTGTGCCAGAAGAGTGGGCAATACTTAGCTACATCCTCTGGTCAGGGTCTCACAAGGCTGCAGTTAAAGTGTTGGTAAGGATGAGCTATCATCTGGAGGCTTGACTGGGCAAGAGCACACGATCTCAGGTACATTCAGGTTGTTGGCAGAACTCATTTCCTTGAAGGCATACGTTTGCAGTCTCTGGCATTTTGCTCATTGTCAGCTGGAGGCTGTTCTTGGGTCCCAGGGGTTAGCCACAGTTTCTAGAGGCTGCTTAGATCTCATTCGAGGTTCTCCAACATGGCCACTTATGTCATCTAGCTCTCGAGGAGAGTCTCTCTCCTCAGATGAAGCCTATTCCTTCTACTGAGTCAGAATCACTCAGGGAGATCATGTTTTTAGTTACCTCAAAATCAACTGATTGTGTCTTGATAATTAATTATATCTGAAAATTGTCTTTTTCTTTGGCATTCTCTATTTTCTGAAGCAAGTCAGAATTCTTGCTCACATTTAAGGGAAGGAAATTAAACAAGGTATAAACACCAGGTGGTAAGGATTACTGGGGTTTCCCTAAGGGTTGTCAACCACAGATACTAATAGAGTTTCTTCAGCTTTCTTTTGATTCGTGCTACTAGCTGTATTGGCTTTTTTTGTTAATTTAAAGTTTTTTGTTGCTATGATGGATGTTGATTAAGCTACCATATTGTTGGTTCTTATTTTTTAATCTGCTCTCCTAATCTCGAGTTTTAAATTTTTGATATTTACATTTAATATGAATGTTAATAAGGTTTTTAAATCTGTCACGTTTCTGTTTTCTATTTATTTATATGTTATTGGTTCTTCTCTTTTTCTTCTTTTTGAATAATGTAATTTTTTATGATTCTATCTCATTTTCTTTGTTTTGGTTAATTATCTATTACTCTTTTTGCTTTAGTGTGCCTATGTTTGCTTTAGGATTTATAGTATACCTCTATAATTTATCATGATTTCACATATTTTGTAAAATCTTACAATAGTATGTTTTCATTTTCTCTCTTCTAGTATTTTGCTTATTTTTAAAAATATGTATTACCTCTGCGTATTGTATGAACTTCGTACTACCTCTGGTATCTTTTCTTTGTCCTTAAGAAATTATTTAACATTTCTTGTAGAGAAAATCACTGATTCTGCTTTTTTACATTTTTATATCTGTTGAACCTTTATTTTACCTATGTTTTTATTTGTTTTTTTATTCATTCATTGATTTGAGACAGGGTCTTGCTCTATCACCCAGGCTGGAGTGCAATGATGTGATCACAGCTCTCACTGCAGCCTCTACCTCTCAGGCTCAATCAATATGTTCACCTCAGCCTCCCAAGTAGCTGTTACTACAGGTGTACGCCACCATGCCTAGCTAATTTTTTGTAGAGATGGGGTTTCGTCATGTTACCCAGGCTGGTCTTGAACTCTTAGGTTCAAGCAGTCTGTCCACCTTGGCCTCCCAAAGTTCTGGGATTACAGGCATGAGCCACTGTGCCTGGCCTACCTTTGTTTTTAGAAAACAATTTTTCTTGGTATACATTTTTAGTTTAAAAGATATGCTCTTTCAAGATATGTACATTGAAAAGTCTGCTGTCACTCTTGTTTTGGTTTTACTAAAAATATCCACCCCTCCCCCAACCTCTATCCAACTGTTTTGAAGATATTCTTTTTATCAGTCATTTTAAGCAATGTGATTATGTGCCTTTCTTTCATTGTTTTTATTTGAGCAAGGATTATTGAACATCTTATATCTGTAGGGTTTTCTTGAGCTTGTGACATCTGTTGACTACAAGGAGCAGTAGTCTCAGGGTGTCCAGTCACTGCATTATTTGCAGACATTAAGGTCACCCAGAGACATGACTCTCACAAGTACCTGATAAATCAATGATTTACTCATGCAGAGAAGAGACATGGCAAGATTGATGTCAAGTGTGATTGTTATTCCTCAATAGCCAGCAGCTCTTGCCCTGCAGCCAACACAGGACAATGTTCCACACACAATTCTCTAGAGCTGCAGGTGAAGGGCCCTGTTTTCTCCCCACCAGGAACAGATATAGCAGTGGGGATGGCCAGTTAACACATGACACACACATCTTAAGCAGAATAAAGTAGCTTCAAGCCCAGACTATGAAAAGATATTCACAAAAAAATGCAATAAGTCCAGCAGTCTTTGAGGGTTCCTATGTCCACATAAGAACATGTTGTTCCAGCCCAAGACACACTCAAACAGCCATGCAACAGTCAAGTAAGATGCACCCAACTGTCTTTCCCAAAAGTTTGTATTTTCGTTAAACATAGAAAAATTCTATCCATTATTTCTTCAAATATTTTTGTAACCCACTTTCCAAAATCTCCAATGATATATAAGGGCGGTCCTGTGACACTTTCCCAGAGGTTACTAATATTTTATATAATTTTATTTCTGTTTATTCCTTTGTGTTTTATTTTAGGTAGGTTCTTTGTCATCAAGTTCAGATTTTTTTTTTTTTTTATATTACTTTTGGCAGTGTCTGCTGTCAATCCTATCTAGTGTTTTTTTTTTTTTTTTTTTTAAATCGTAGACATTATAGTTTTCTACTTTAGAAGCTGGATTTTGGTCTTTTAAAATATATTTTACATCATCACTTAACATGCTTCATCTTTTTTCTACCTTCTTGAATATATAATGTAAAATTATAATAACTGTTTTCATGATCTTGTTTACTATTTCTCTTATTTGTGTACTTTCTTGGTTTTCTAAGTTATTGATTTTTCTGCTTATTATGTAAGTGTCATATTTTGCCTTTTTTGTGTGTCGGGTAATTTTGGATTAGAAACCAAATGCTGTGGATTTTGCCCTTTTTCGTTGGTGCATATTGTGTATTCCTATAAACATTCTTGAATTTGTTCTCGTATAAAGCTAACTTGTTTGAATATGGTTAGACTCTTTTAAGTATTGTTTTTAGGTTTTGTGGAACCTGAACAACTTTTAGTCTAGGGCTTTTTTGACTCCCTGCTGAGACAATATCTTTTTAAGAAGTCTTTGTGATGCCCTGTGAAGAAGTTTTTCCACTTTGACTGGTGGGAACATGAACTTTCCCTGGTCCTGTTGATCCTTGGTATTGCTCTCTGTCCTCTTTCCGTTATTTCTTTTCTGGCTTCAATGCTTTGTGTTATGCCTTCATTAATCAGTAGTAAGCTGAAAACTGGTAGCCGACTCTGTGCTCTTTTCAAGAGGTTTTGCTCCATGCTTCTCTCCTCTCTTTACACTCTGCTCTGTGGAATAGAACTTCCTGAACTCTCCAGACTGCCTAGTCCTTCCCTGCAACTCAGACAGGTGCCACCAGGCTTGACCTTCTCCCTCTTCCTGCATGTCAGCCTCATAACTCTATCCAGGCACTAAGCATGAGAAATTGTAAGGCTCAACTTGTTTGTTCACCCTCTATCAGGATCGCTGTTCTGTTTTGCCTGATGTCTAGTGTATGAAAATCATTTTTTGATATAATTTTACACAAATTTAATCTGACTCCTGTTACTCTATATTGGCTGCAGGAAGAAATCCCCAATTCAAATTTAAAAGTTACATTTTGTTTTGAAATCTAGAAATAGGTTAAAATACGTGTCTCATGATGTTTTAGAGTTACAGACATCTCATTACATTTTAGGTATCATTTATAGATTTGCTAATTTTTAGCTTTAAATCATTTTATAAATTTTAATGGATTATATGAAAACTCAACAGAAAACTTTAAGTTTTAATTTTGTTTGATCTGTATTCAAATATATGATAATAATTTTACGAAAGCAAATTTTGAACCAAATTAGTTTACATTCTTTAACAGAAGACATGATTAAACATTCTATAGAAGTAAAAAATTGGAAACACATGAATTTTTCCCCCATAGCTGTGAAGAAGTAGAAGAAAACATACACTTTGGAAACTGCACATTTTGAATAGATACGAGTATCCTGGATGTAAACACTTAATAAACTTGAGTTGCAGTTTTTAGTTATATTCATTTTCTTGCTACACAGCTTGGAGAATTGACTAATTCTTTCTCTTCTGCTTTCTTTCTCTCTCTGTCTCTCAATGTTCTTTAAAATTTGTTTTTACAGTGTGGCCTAATTTGTTTATTTTTACTATGTAGAGGTCATTATTCGGGCATTGTTAAAAGTTTATATTGTGACACTGTGACAGATAACAACTAGCAGGCCAGATGCCTGGTGACATGCTAACTCAATGTCAACACTCTAATGACCCTAATAAAGGAGAACAAATGAAACAAAAGATCATCATAGAGGGCATCAGAACCAAATTATAATGGACATCATATGATCAGGGATGACTTTGGGGAATATTAAAACAAGGAAAAATTAACAAAATGACTGATATCAGTGTTGACAGGTATCAACAGATGTTTGCTTGCCTCTGGCAAAATAAGAATCAGAAACAGAAGTAGGATTTCTGTATTTCTGACCATTTATCAGCTACCACAACTACCTTTTAGCTAAATTATCAAGAAATAGTTTAGCTTAAATCATGGTATACAAAGAAAATAGAACATCACAATTTTTTTTTTAAATGCAAAGAGGTAACTACATGAAAACAAATTATGTAATTTAGGATTTTATAATCATGAATAATAAAATGCCTTATATAATTATTATCTAAAACCTCTACTGCATATAAGCATCGATTTGTGTAATAACTTGTCTAAATTTTGACTTTAGTATTCGATATTTAGTGCTTTTAAGAATTTTGAAAGGTAGCTCAACAAATAAAATGTTGATTGTAGAATCAGACTTTTTTTTTTAGAATCCTGGCTTCACCAAAACCTTAACCTGTTTTGTGATACTACGACAAAATACCTGAGACTGGGCAATTTAGAAATAATAGAAATTTATTTTTTTCACAGCTCTAGAGGCTAGGAAGTACAAGATCAAGGCATTGGTACGTTTGGTTGTCTGGTGAGGGCTCTGGAGGTAAGCTTTGTTCTAACAGGGCAAGAGAGTTGAATGCTGCCTGAAGCTTCTTTTATAAGGGCCTTAATTCTATTCACGAAGAAGAAATGCTTGTGGCCTAGTCACTTATCAAATGCCTCACCTCTTGCTACTGTCACATTAGCAACACTTGAGTTTTTGAGCGGATATGTCCAAACCACAACAACCACTTTCTAACTATGTGAACTTGTGCCAATTAGCTAACTTTTGTGTGGCTGAATTTGTTTGTTTTTAAAGGGGTATCAAAACTATATCTACTTTAGAGAGTTGTTATGAGGAATGAATCAGTTAATACAAGCAAAGCTCTTAGAGCAATGTCTGGTATTTAGAGACATTCAATAAATATTAGACAATAGTATTGATATTTCCACTGATACATTATGAAGTTCAATTATTCACACTGTCTTGCTCTAAAAGAAAGTATATCCCTCCCTATGTTGCCACAGCTTCATCCACCCAGCCTTTAGGCCTTAGGCATTATCTCCTGTAATCATTTTCAGAGAAAAGAAAAATTGCTCTTGCCTTACAGAAGTATCTCATGGCACATTGGTTTAAGGCATAAATGGTCTGCGTTGCCCTTACAGTTCCATACTCGGGAGAGTCTGACCACCAATAAAGCAGGAATATTATAGTGAAAAAAAAATCACAAGCAAGACATCTTCTTTTCTTTATTAAGGATTTCCTGAGGATTCTTTCATACCTCCTAGCATGCTATAGATACAGTACGCACCTTGAAATTTCTTGGATCTCTGGCTCCTAAGACCCAGTCACAGATACACCCATTCTCCAGCCTAACAGAATTGGAAAGCTTGTCTTATTTTAAATCTACGTCTTTTGGATTATTTTAATAAGTAGATAGGTTTAGCACCACCAAATGGGAGATTTTATATATATATACACACACACACATATACACATATACTGTATACGTTTATATTTTATATATTTATAAAATATATATTTTAAATTTAAACTCATTTCAAATCTCTACATATTATATATATTCCAAATTGAAATCATATATATTGGTTTTTAAAGTGTGTGTGTATATACATATATATATGTGTGTATTTATATATGTATACATAAAACTTCTTTAAAATCCAAATATGCACAGTATTGTTGTGACTGTTTCATTTTGTTTCTTTTGAGATGGAGTCTTGTTGTCATCCAGGCAGGAGTGCAGTGGTGTGATCTCTGCTCACTGCAACTTCTATCTCCCAGGTTCAAGCACTTCTCCTGTCTCAGCCTCCCGAGTAGCTGCGATTACAGATGGGCACCACCGTGCCTGGCTAATTTTTGCATTTTTACTAGAGACAGGGTTTGGCAATTTGGACCAGGCTGGTCTCAGACGCCTGACCTCAGGTGATCTGCCCGCCTTGGCTTTCCAAAATGCTGAGATTACAGGCTTGAGCCACTGTGCCCAGCAGTGACTGTTTTCTTAATGGCAGGAGGGTGTAAGATATCCTAGGAAAAAGGTGCCCTATGTGATATAGACTGCTGGAACCCAAAAAACTTCACTGAAGGACTACTGGAATTTATGGCCTTCTCTTTGGAATAATGTATCTTACCAAACTCTCTAGAGTAGCAGTTGACAAATTTCTTTCCATAAAGAGCCAGATAGTAAATGTTTTAGACTTTGTTAGACATGTCACAACTACTCACCTTAATAGTCAGAGCATGAAAGCAGCCATAGAAAATATGTAAGTGAATATGCGTGGTGGTAGTTCAATAAAACTTGATTTACAAAAACAGATAATGGGTTGGATTGGTTCCACAGGCTTTGTTTTTTTCTGTTGTTCCCTGGGGGAATCCACTACATCTAGCTGTCCAGACTGATGTCATCGATATAGCAGAGCAGCATGAGGCCCTCCCTGTGGAATGATAAGGCTGATGGCTCAACTTCGACAAAACTAGAGAACTATATATTCAGCCTGTGCAGCGAAGAAGTACTCTGCCACATAAAAGCAAACCACTTCTGGTGTTTTCAGGATAATAGTTTAGAGATAATAAAGTGTTCCCAAGAAAATAGATACATCGTAAAATAAGCTGGATTAATTTTCTTTAGTGGACTGACATCTGAAATGCAATTGATATCTGAATGACTACTAGCTTAAACTTATTACTTATTGATTTAATTGAAACTTGTCTTGTTTTTACATTAAATGAGCACATTAATAGGCTTGTTCTAGGAATCACTGCTAAAGAATCTTTCAAATCTTTTTTTTTTTTTTTTTTTTTTTTTGGTGTTTCTCCAGTTTGACTCTTCCTATATGGTAATAAGGGCCCATAATATGTATGTAGGACACCAGTAAAAGGAATCTGCTAATTTTTAGAAAAATTTATTTTAATTACACAATGAGGAACTGGGGATAACACTGATTGTTCCTGCTGGGCTATCTGAAGGAAATGTAGGGACAAAATAGAACCAATTATTTGACTTCCAAAAGACCTCCTCTGACCGTTAGATATCAGTTGAATTTTGAGTGTTCAGAAATTAGTGTTATCTTACTGCCACAGTCAAATATTTGCAAATAAAGTAAGTATATTTATTTCATGTTTTTTTTTTTTTTTTTGGCTATATTTCACCTAGAAATTATGGTAACTGAACTTTATTTATCATGGACTACTCTTGAGTTCAAGGTTTTATAAACATGATGAGCCAACCATTAGAAGGATGGCTAACTAAGCAAGGTTACACATTAAGTCTAAAATTTCTGGTAAGCACACATCCATAAACAAATATAGTCAACTGTAAAATAAAATTATGACACCTTCTTCTCTTCTTGCCAAAGAACTTCAGAATTCAATCCTGCACAGCTTCTCTAGGTTTTTGTTGATGTGGATTATAAGGTTTTCTGATTCTTTTAGTGTGCCTTTATATGAATTTTGCTTTGTATTGTCCCATCTCAGCATGTGCTGAGATCAAATGCTATTTACAGACTTCAAGAAAATAATAGGTGAGGGAAGTGGAAGCTGAGGGAGTGGCTTGAAAGAGATGGGGACAACCTTATCAGATATGGAAGAAATAATTGATTTATATACAAGAAATCTTGGTGGGATTAAAGATCTGGGATGCTCACCATCCCTTAAATCCCTCTCCACATGTCTCTAATTCTAATTTTGGGGACCCCACTTCTCAATGAATGGCAGGACTTCCATAAAACAGACTGACAAGGCTGTGATTTTTATCAACACTGCCATTTAGATACCCACATCAAGTGTCAGATTTTGAGTTTCTTTTTGGCGTTATCACTCTTGTGCCACCAAAAAATAAGAGATTATTTGAACATTGCCTTATAAATGTGTCTATTTTCAGGCTCTGTCTTGGCATTAAAATGTATAGATTTAGTCTTATTTTGCTCTTTCTTGAAACCTTCCTATACTCCACAAGCAGCTATAGCAACACAGAATCCTTCACTTCTTGATCACATTCAAACTGTTCCATGATAGGGGTAAAATGGTCCGTGAAAGTTTGAAGAGTAGATTAAGCCAGAGCCAAGAGTCACACTGGGATTGAAGCAAAGAGACTAGACTATGGCAGTATCTTTGAGGTTGCTGATCACAGTTAATATCGCCCGATTGAGTTACAGAGGGTAGGAAGTTCCCACCATTAGTAAAGAAATGAACCTGATACTTGCTATTTGTTGATATTATTATATAATATATACGTGTATACATATTATTTAACAGTATATATACTATTAAATTTTCAATTTTTAATAAAATTTTAAAATTTTCATTATATATATATAGTGTGTGTGTGTATATATATATATACACACACTAATAAAATTTTAAAAAGGGAATTAGAAATGAGGCCCCTTGAAAGGCAGAGATGTTCACTGGAAGCTCAAGATTTAAAACACTCATGAAGGGCTAAAACTGTAGCCTCAAACAAATGACAAGATATACCTTGCTCTTGGATTGGGTGTTTCAACATCATCAAGATGTCAATTCTTTCTGAGTTTTCTTAAAATTTTAATGCTATGCTAGTTAAGCTGCCAATGAAGTATTTTGGGAAAGCTAGATGTATTGATTATAAATTTCATTTAAGTAAGTCATTAAGACTAGCCAGAACAATCTTAACAAAAAGCAATGATTTGAAGTAGATGCTAGATCTAGGTTTATAAAATCTGTTGTACACTCTTTTATTTAAAATAATAAAGTGCTGGTATATGAATAAGCGGAGAGTAAATAAAACACGAAAAAGTTCCACAAATACCTAAATATCTATATACATTTGGTATTTGATAAAGATGACATTTTTTAAATCGTTAGAGGTAACAGTGGTTTCTTCAGTAAGTGGTGTTGCACCGAGAGCCATTTAAAAATATATGCCAGCATTTGAATAACATGAATTTGAAAAACATGAGAAAGTAACTAAGTACAAGTTAAATAGAGGTGTTGATTAAGTACATATGAAATAACATGTATGTATGGATACATATGTATACACATACAGAAACAAAATGCAAGTACAGAATAATGTTTCTGATATTTTCCATTCATATAAAATAAGAAAAATAATTAAGTAAAAATATTTATGGGCTTTTGCTTAGTTTTGGAAAACAGCATTAGCATTTCACATCATAAACCTTAGAATGTTAAATCCTAAAGTATTTTTTTTTTAAATTTACCAATGAGGGCATGAGGACTAGGGAGAAAGAAGTAGGGATGAATGAGTTACTTATTTGTGTATGTATTTTTATATATTTGAAATGCCTCCATATAATATTTTATATATTAAGATTTCATAGATTAAGAGAGGAAGCATATTACAATATGGAAAAAATATATACCTAACAGTTTAACACATTTATACACACAAACACATACAGGTGCATGTAAAATGAAAGAAAACAAACACTGATTCAAATTACTTTTGATCACATAACTTCAATTATTTATATTAATATTAGCAGAGTACATTTTAAGAATAAAGTTTCACCAAAATCTGTGAAAGTATATTTGGCAGTGTTAATATTTGAACTAATGTTGGGGTCGGTGATTTTGAACCTCTTGTTTATATAGCCTGTTGAATAAAGTCTATTAATGAATATGCTTACAAATATAACTATTGGGTGCTGAGCTTAATACCTGGGTGATGAAATAATATTTATAATAGACTGTAATCCTAGCACTTTAGGAGGACGAGGAGGGCGGATCGTTTGAACTCACAAGTTCGAGACCAGCCTGGGCAACAGGGTGAAACCTCATTTCTACAAAAAGTACAAAAATTAGCCAGGCATGGTGGCATGTGCCTGTAGTCCCAGCTACTCTGGAGGCTGAGATGGGAGGATGGCTTGAACCCGGGAGGCAGAGGTTGCAGTGGGCTGAGATGGGGCCACAGCATTCCAGCCTGGGCTAGAAAGTGAGACCTTCCCTTTCTCTCTCTGTCTCTCTCTCTTTCTGTCTCTCTCTCTCACAGACACACACACACACGCACACACATACGCACAAAAAAAGAAAGAAAAAATATGTACAACAAACCCCCGTGACACATGTTTACCTATGTAACAAACCTTCACATGTACCCTCAAACCTAAAATAAAAATAAAAAAACACAAGAAATTGGAAAAATCTAATAGATTATTAAAGGACTATATATAAAACAAGGTAAACATAACATAAATAAGCTATTATAATAAAAGAAGGAGAGGTAAAATAATCAAGATTTAAGCAAAATCTGTGATATTAAATTTGGCTTTAGTAACAATAGCACATATGATTGATATATACACACATACACACACACACACACATGTTTTTTAATGTGTCTGCTAGCGCGGCCCACTGTAAGGCCCTAGAGTTTGTGAGGATACGGTAGTAAAATAAAGAAGCCTAGCAACCATCGTACATTTTCTACATACAATTGCCCACTAAAATTTTCCAGGGATATTTGGAGTCCTGCTCTGGAGCTGGTCTGCACAAAGTGAGTCTGCGAAATTTTGTGTTAGAAACCAAGGAATCTCAGAGATGAAGATGTTGTTACAACAGGAGGAAACTTGCAGAGGCTCTCCTAAGTCAACTTTGTGTCAAAATCAATGTCCAAAAAAGATGTTGGTAATTTAGTGAAACACTGAAAAAATAAAATCTGTTGCTCTGAAGTGATATAAGAAGGAGAAGGGTAGGGTGGGGCGAGGTGAGCTGACTCCTTTGCTACCAATGGAAATGATGATTTCATCATCTCATTCTGTAAAGTGGGGATTAATAGGAAAGAATTAGGTATTCGCCCTCAATTTTCAGAAAGAATGCTATGTCAATTATACTTGAAAGGAGGAAAAATGCTTGTTTAAAGAGAATTCAGTTAATTTATAAGCTAGTAAATGCTTATAAATATATAAATATATATACATATATATACGTGTGTGTGTGTGTGTGTGTATGTGTGTGTGTGTGTGTGTTTATGTGTGTGTGTGTATAATTTTTTTCGAGATGGAGTCTCAACTTGGTCGCCCAGGCTGGAGTCCAGTGGCACGATCTCCACTCACTGCAACCTCTGCCTCCCAGGCTCAAGGAATTTTTGTGTTTCCTGAGTAGCTGCGATTACTAGTGCATGCCACCATGCCCAGCTAGGTTTTTTTTTTTTTTTTTTTGCAATTTGTTTTTATTTTTATTCTAAGTAGAGATAGGACTTTACCTTTTGGGTCCAGCTGATCTCCACGTCCTGACCTCAAGTGATCGGCCAGCCTCGGTCTCCCAAAGTGCTGGGGTTACAGGTGTGCACCACTGCATCTCTCCAAAAATTTAAAAATTACTTTTCTACCACTCCAGTGGAAAAATTGAATAGGAAAAGATCTTTAATAAATGCTAAGAGTTTTTAGTGAAATTTGTTGATAATCATGATGTTTACACAGTTTCAAATATCTGCCTGAATCTTAATTGCTATTTGCAAAGGGGAAAACATCTTGGAAATTAATAGATCTGGTGGCAACCACGGTGACCAAATTTTCAAAGTTAGCATTATAAAAGGTGAGACAATTTGACATGACTTGCTTCCTGATTGAGACAGTATAAAGTACTGACAACAACATATGTTTGATCTATGCATACATTACAGATATGTTAAATCAAGCCAACTAACATATCTATCACCTTACCAATTTATCATGCTTTTGTGTTGTGCAAATGTTAAAAATCTCTTGTTAAACAATTTTGTAATGTATGCCACATTTTTATTAACTGAAGTCACCATGCTGTGCAATGGATGACCAAGAGCTTCCTGCAGTCTGAAACTTTGTGCTCTTATTTTAATAGACATCTCCTGTTTCCTAATTCTTCTCCTTCCCCCAGCCTCTGGTAACCCCTTTTCTTCTCTGTTTCCAAGTGATCAATTTTTTTATATGGATACCACAATTATTATTTGCCAATTAAAATAAATAAATGTATACAAAAAGGGAAAGCAAAAAGTAATAACACTTGCCACAAATATTTTTACATGAATCTATCCACACTCTCAGACTTAACAGCTTGTTTAGAAAAAATAAATAGGTAAACAAATGTTATGGCTCCATAAGAGAAACCATTAGGCAAATTAAAAACTGTGTAACTTTCCTTGTTGAAAACACTGGAGTATGAAGAAGAGGCATAATAAAATGTGCTTACCTCTAGAGGGCATAGCTGACTCCCTAGAGCAGGAAAGAAGCTTGTAGTTTGTTATTTTTTTAACCATATGTATGATGACATTTATTATAATATTAATTTGGAAATCGAAAATAAATCAATGTTTTTAAAAAAAGAGTAGTTAGATGCAAATGACTCAAAGGGAATATAAGTTGTAAATGTTTCTTAGACCTACCAAATGAATATTATACAGTGCTTGATTTGTTTATGACTTGGAAAAATATATGTATCAGTTCATGACACTGTTTGACTCTATTATTCTGAAGGTCAAACTATAGAAAATGATTTTCTTGGAAAATGAAATATAGTCCTTTACCTGAAGCATGCGCAGAAGGATATATGTACCTATAGGATATTAAAAATTATTCAGAATATGTTATTAAATGGTTTTCTCAAAGAAAAATATAATGAAAAACATGGCTTTTATCTATGTCCCTCAAAAGACAAAAAACTGAAAATATTTGCACAACAAATACGACCTTGCCCTTCAGCAGGGCTCCCCAGCTTGTACCTTCACAGAGGTACAGAAGAAGAGATGTCTTCAAGGACTCTTCACACGTGGCTCAAAACTGACTCAGAGAATCTTCTGCCCTGTTAAACTGGAGAAAGTGACTGACACAGCATATTCAAGGAATGGGAAATAGACTCTATTTCTTGTTGAGAGGAACTTCAAAGTCTCATTTCAAGGGACATAACTCAGGTGGTGGGGGAAAACTTTTTTTTTAATCAATCAGCCAAACCATAATAAAATTAATCTAGGCTAACAATAAAGGATGTACAGAGGATAATATTGAAACTGAGGTCCCTTTTGTAATATAATTTTGTTCTAAATATAATTGCATTATATTTAGATTTGTATTACTGAAATTTGTATAACTGAAAATGTAAAAGCAACATTATATATGGCTTCCATCATCAAAAAGTATCCCTTATCCAATAAGATAAGGGGCACTTTTCCATGTTTCATCTTAAACATAAAAAGAAAATGAGAGAAAGAAAGTCGGAGAAGTGTTTATTTCATAGAAGTGTTTATAAGAATAACACAACACCTAATTTAATAAATTAGGTGCTGGGCACGGTGCCTCACGCCTGTAAATCAGCACTTTGGGAGGCTGAAGTTGGTGGATCACGAGGTCCAGAGATCGAGACCATCCTGGCCAACATGGTGAAACCCTGTTTTTACTAAAAATACAAAAAATTAGCCTGGTGTGGTGGCGGGCACCTATAGTCCCAGCTACTCAGGAGGCTGAGGTAGGAGATCTTGCCACTGCACTCCAGCCTTGGCGACAGAGCAAGACTCCCTCTGGAAAAAAAAAAAAAAAAAAAAAAATTAGGACATGTAGACCAGGTGCGTTGGCTCACCCTTGTAATCCTAGCACTTTGGGAGGCCCAGGCGGGTTTATGACCTCCCAGGCGGGTTTATGACCTAAGGTCAGGAGTTCGAGACCAGCCTGTTCAACATGGTGAAACCCCGTCACTACTAAAAATACAAAAAAATTAGCTGGGCATTGTGGTGGGTGCCTGTAATCCCAGCTACTCAGGAGGCTGAGGCAGGAGAATGGCGTGAACCCAGGAGGCAGAGGTTGCAGTAAGCCGCGATCACACCATTGCACTCCAGCTTGGGCAACAAGAGTGAAATTCCATCTCAAAATTAATAAATAAATAAATAAAATAAAAATAAAAAAGGACATCTAGTATTTCATTTGATTCCTGATATAAACCAAATCTGTCAAATATTTTCTCACATTTTCAGCTGTAACTGAATGTTATTTATTAATTATGCAGATTTTTTTGGTATTTTAGTTCTCCAAAATGAGCTTCTTATTTTCATTATTTGCAATCTTTATTGTGACCAGGCTGATATATTATCTCTGTTATAGCTTTCTCTGTAATAGAGATTCTTTTAAATAGTTTAAGAGAATAAAAATGTACTTATTTAGTAACCAAAGCACAGAGAAAACTGTAATAGGGAAAATACATCATCATTAACTTTGGTTGAAATGCTGAATATTTTTAAGATAAAGAGTGAGGTGAAAATTTTAAAAATGCATTTTTCCATGTAAGCATTTGTAATGACTAGATGCAAAATTGCTTGAAAAGGATATAGTGATGTGAACATAATTTTAACTTTGGGAGAAATATATAGATTTAGTTATACAGATTTCTATCAAACATTATAGAGAACCAATAAAACGATAAAAGTACGGCTAGATAAAAATAATGTCTCCAAAATCAACTCTATAAGAAAAAACAAATCTAAGTCAGATGATAAAATATTAAACACAACCACACATACACATTTGAATACTATCAACTGGTATTTTTGATGTATGTAAACAAAAAAGTTTACAAGTATTTTTAGTACTATATAACATTTAAAATTATAATTAGAAGACTTGTTATTATCTGTACTAGATGACATACTTGTGAAAAGTAACATTATCTTTCATTTATTTATTTCTTTCCATTCACATTTGATGAATATCATAATTTCAGAAAGGACTCGAATGAATATATTTTTAGTGGCTTTTAATCGTACACTCTCAAAGTGCAAAATGCTCTTAACAGTTACTAGAAAAAAACGATTGTTTTGTGACCTATGAAAATTTTTGTGAAAACAGTCTCCTATTATGGGTTATACGTGGGTAGAAAAATGAAAACAATAGCAAAACTAGTGCATATTTAGTATATTTTAAGATAAAATATCAGAAACATTGAGAGAAAATATTTATGTTTTTGTAAAAAAATTACGAGTGGTTTGAAGAGAGCCAGCACTCTTCTCTTGGTATAATTTCAGGGTGCAGAGTGTGGCCAACTGCCTCTCTTACAGTTCGCATCAGTTTGCAACATTTTATCCTTTGCACATGCAATGTCATAAAATGTTTCTAAGAATTTCTTTAATGGGCAGGTTTTGTTGATGTTACTTTTCCTTGCGTGCTTGCATCCTTTTTTTCATAGCCACTTTATTCATTATGGCTAATTATTTCTGCATTGTTTTATGTAATTCTGAAAGTCCGTGTATTAGGAACTATTAGGATGCTGATTTTCTGGATGAGAAAACTGAGGCACAGAAATGTAAAGTAACTTTCCAATGCTACCATTAGCAGAAGATAGAACCAGGATTCAAGACTCGAGCAATTTATCCCTACAAGAGGCTTAAATCATTCTGAGAAGTGAAGCCAGCTGGACTTCCCGTGGTGAGTGGCGACTTGGAGAACTTCTCTGTCTAGCTAAAAGATTGTAAATGCACCAATCAGCACTCTGTATAAATGGACCAACCAACACTCTGTAAAATGGATCAATCAGCACTCTGTAAAATGGACCAATCAATGCTCTGCAAAATGGACCAATCAGCAGGACGTGGGCAGGGACCAATGGGGGGGCGGGGATAAAAGCTGGGCACCCCCAGCCGGCGGCAGTAGCAGCAGTAGCCGCCGCCAGCTGGGATCCGGTTCTGCATTGTGGGGACTGTGTTCTTTCGCTCTTCACAGTAAGTCTTGCTGCTGCTCGTTCTTTGGGTCAGCATCATCTTTAAGAGCTATAACACTTGCCGCTAAGGTCTGCGGCTACATTTTTGAAGTCAGTGAGACCATGAACCCACCAGAAGGAAAAAACTCTGGACATAACACTCACTGCGGAGGTGGGCGGTTTCATTCTTGAAGTCAGTGAGACCAAGAACCCACCAGAAGGAACCAAGTCTGGACGTACTTTAACCACATGTCCAATAATCTGTGTGATTAAAAAGTCTCAACACCTTGGCCCTGCCCCAGAACAATTTCTGAAGATGAGGCTCAGGCATTGTGTTTTAAAAGCTTCTCAGACGACTCTAATGAACGGCCATGATTGGTAAGTACTGCTTCTGAGCCACCATGCATTACCAATAAGCATTAGCAGCATTGAAAACGTGAAGGAGAAATGACACTCCTCAGTAACTGTTGTTAAGACAGTTGGAAACAATTAAGGTTGGATATCTACCGTACACATTTGGCTTGTGAAATTCCTAATGGTTCAATCACTCAATGTGTGAGTTGTTACTATGTAATTCAAATATAAAATGTGACAGAATAGGTACTCATGTTTACACTGGGGACGAGAGAGAAAAAGCCAAAAATCAACGATAACAACAAGAAAACAAAAACCGCAAGAGTAAAAGATTGCCCGCAAAATTAAACTCAAATTAGAGTTTTTAAACTCAAAAGCACTCTTTTAATTACCGAGTGCTTTTAAACTCAAATTAAAAGCACTCTTTTAATTGCTTATGGTCACTAAATGGATTGTTTTTTCAATCTTTGTATTTTAAAGTCTGTGACAAAGCAGTACTCTGGCTAAAACAGCGCCATCACACGGGTCCCGCTGGGACTGCCTTCAGCTAGACTATTTCATGCTGCATGATACTGTATCAGCCAGTGTTCTAATACATGAAGAATGTTTTAAACTTTTTTTTGATAATTTAAATTTTACAACTTGGCTGTGGATTTTGTAAACTCAGAAAACCTGGGACTGGTCTCAGTTAATTTTGAAAGTTTATTTTGCCAAGGTTGAGGATGCTCTCCCCTGACACAGCAGCAGGAGGTCCTGACAACACGCCCAAGGTGTTGGGGCACAGCTTGGTTTTATACATTTTAGGGCGATATGAGAAATCAATCAATATATGTAAGAAGTATATTGGTTTGGTGTGGAAAGGTGGGACAACTTGAAGCAAAGGCAGGAAGACTCAAAGTGGGGAGGAGGCTTCCAGGTCACAGATAGGTGAGAGACAAACAGTTGTGTTTTTTTGAGTTTCTGATTAGCCTTTCCAAAGGAGGCAATCAGATATGCATTGATTTCAGGGAGCAGAGGAATAACCGCATAGAAGGAGAGGCAGGTTTGCCCTAAACAGTTTCCAGCTTGAGTTTTCCTTTTAGATTTTGGTGATTTTGGGGGCCCAAGATACTTTCTTTCACAATTTTTAAGAAAATAATTTTTCTTCATTTTAAAAGAAGCCTCAAATGGCATTAATAAAGCTTTTTTAATACTTTTGAGTAGAAAAGCATTATGATCTGCACTATTCATTGAAAAATTGTGAATTTTTTAAGCTATTTTAAAAAATAATATTCGTTCTTGACAAAATGGTGTCCATGTAGCATTTCCAGGAAAAAGTAAATCAGTATGAATAATGGAGAGGGATATATTCACTGCAGCTGCTGTAGTAAATGAATGGCTGGAACTTTGTTTAGTAGAATAATTTATCAATAATTAATCAGTTATACATATTTGGCATAAACACATGTAAATATGCTCTTATCAAGTGTCACAAAAATAGGGAATGTATTGTTTTTTAAAATCTTTGTATTTATGGAATATAACTACACATTTAAGCAACAAGGTTGAAAGAAATCCTTTATTTTTAATAATTTTGTTCTCAATTTCAGACAATAGCTTAAAGGAAAAATGCTCTCAGTAAGTTCAGCTCCACAACTAAAGCAAATCTTTGGTTTAAAAAACTTATTTTGAGAATTACCAAGTTGAGTATAAAAGCAGCATTTTACTTTGATACAATCACATTTTGATTACTTTCTAAAAGACACCATGTTATCGTTTTTGTGTATGGTGAGAACACTTAATTTGGGATCTAGTTTCTTAACAAATTTTTTAATATTCAGTACAGTGTTGTTAATTACAGGCAGAATGTTTTACAGAGGAACTCTGGAATTTATTTATCTTGCATGACTGAAACTTTATGCTCATTGAGTAACTCGCGATGTGTTCCTTCCCCAGACCCTGGTTACTACCATTCTAGTTTCTGCTTCTACAAATTTGACTATTTTAGACACCTCATATGAGTGAGATCATACAATATTTGTCCTTTTGTGTCGTGCTTATATTACTGAACAAAATGTCCTCCAGTTTCACTGATGTTGTTGCAAATGGAAAGATTTCCTCTTCCTTCTCTTTCAAATTAGAATAACATTTTATTGTACGTAAATATATATGCTACATTTCCTTTATGTATTAAACTGTCAACAGACAGGTGGCTTCCATATATTGGCTATTGTGAATAATACTGCAATGAACATCGGAGTGCAGGTATCTCCTTGAGATAGTGATTTTATTTCCTTTGGATGTAAACCCAGAAGTTGTGTTGCTGGATCATGTGGTAGTTCTATTTTTAATATTGTGAGGAACTTCTATATGTTTTGTATGGCGATTTCACCACTTTGGCTTCTCACTAACAGTGTGCAAAGCTTCCCTTTTCTCCACATATTCACCAGCCCTTGCCTTTTGTTCTTACAATATCCATTTGATATGGTTAGGCTTTGTGTCTCCACCCAAATCGCATCTTGAATTACAATCCCCATAATTCCCACGTGTCAAGGGAGAGACCAGGTGGAGGTAATTGCATCATGGGCGTGGTTTCCCCCATGCTGTTTTTGTGATGGTGAGTGATTTCTGATGAGATCCAGTGGTTTTATAAGTGTTTGGTGGTTCCTCCTGCATTCATTCTGCTTCCTGACACCTTGTGAAGACAGTGACTTGCTTCCCTTTCACCTTCCACCATGATTGTAAGTTTCCTGAGACCCCCCACCCCCCACCCCCGCGCCCAGTCAGGCTGAACTGTGAGTCAATTAAACCTTTCTCCTTTATAAATTACCCATTCTCGGGAGGTTCTTTATAGCAGTGTGAAAATGGACTACCACAACATACTAACAGGTATGCAGTGATATCTTAATGTGGATTGATTTGCATGTTCCAAATAATGATATCAAGCAACCTTTCATTGTATGTGTATGTCTTTTTTGGAGAAATGTCTGTTCAAGTCCTTTGCCTATTTTGTAACTGGATAAAGTTTTGAAGGTAATACATATATTTATTATCTTGATTTTGGTGATATTTCATGGGTATGTGCATATGGTCCAATCCAATTGTATACATTAACTATATGCAGTTTTTGTATATCAATTATATGTTAATAAAGGTGTTAAAACAGAAATGAAATAAAAGCAAATGTATATTTACTATAGGAACTGCTTTAAAATGTTTTTGCCTATTGCAACACACCTACTAGATGATATTTACATGTATGACATACTCCAGTAGACACACCAAGAGTTGTTTGTAAAGGCTGCAGAAAAGAGAAGCCAAACTTCTGAGACATTTACAGGAAATTCTTGCTGTGCTAAAACGCCATTTCCTCTTCTTCCTTTGAGATTATGAACCAAATGTTTAGGACACATAGGATTGAGCCAGACAGATAACCTGTGCTCAAGGAATATGCAAAATATTTTACTGTGCCTCCCAGGTGGTTGCTGGATGTACTGATAGTTGAAAAATGTCCTACACCCCAACACTTCCATTGGGAACCTTAAAATGCTGAAGAGACTTCTATACTAAGATGTTTATCAACTGGAAGAAATTAGTGCACTGAGGATGCAAAACACACATAAAGTCAGTTCTCAAACGATCATAGACTTACAAACCAAGAACAATTCAAAATATCAGTGTATTCCATCTTTCTGTTTTACAGAAGGAAACTATAGCATAGATAGGCCAAATCATTTGTCGAAGTACACCTAGGTAAATAGTGGCAGTGACAAGACACAAGCCAGTCTTTCAAGTTTTCTTACCGCTAAAGGTTTCTATCTAACAACTATATTGTGAGTTCATTATGTACAACACCAGCCATGCTATCTTAGTATCAGCAACCAAGAACAAAATGGAGTTGTGAAAACTGAGATTATAGTTATGTAGATCCCAGACACTGTCAAAGTTTCTGCTTGGTAGAAAAATTGTATGTTATTAAAGCCTGATATATCATTATGTCAGATTTATTAAGATCAACTATTTTATGCCAGATAATAATTGATAATTTATAGAGGATTAACCATGATTCAGGCATTGTTCTAGGCATATTACAAATATCTCATTTAACAGCTACCAATAGTAGTAACTGAAAGAAGAAATATGTAAAAAATGAGAAAGAGGAATTGGGTATTGTAAAAAGAGGAAATCTTCCCAAATTAATCTATAGGTTTAGTAAAATTAAATATTAATTCACTCCCACTCTCCACCATTCTAAAGGTTATAGAAAACAAACATTAGAATAGAAAAATATTTTTAGTTAAGTGTTATTTTAGGATGATTATAGGCTCACATGTAATTGTAAAAAGAAAAAAATACATTGAGATTCCCTGAAGCTTATTCAGTTTCTTCCAGGGCTAATCTCTTGCACTGCTGTAGCTCAGTAACACACCTATATTAGCATTGGTGTAGTCACCATACAGAGCATTATCATTACTACAAGGATCATTCATGTTGAATTTTTGTTTTAGTTTAACTGAAGTATAATTGATAAATTGAAATTTCATATATTTAATCTACACAATATAATGTCTTGATATAAATACATGATGTGAAATGATTACCCCCATCAAGCTAATTAACATATCCATCACCTCACACAGCTATCGTATTTTTGTGTGCATGGCAGGAACACTTGAGATCTACTCTATTAGCAAATTTCAAGCACACAAATTTCAAGCACATGCGTCTTGTAAGTGAAACTATGGAGCTATCGACCAACATCCCCGAATTTTTGCACCCTCTAGGCCCTGTAATCACCGTTCTGCTCTCTATGACTTTGAATTCTTTAGATTCCATATATAAGTGAGAGCATGCAGTATTTGTCTGTATCTAGATTTTTCCATTAAATATAATGCCCTCCAGGATAGCCTATGTTGTTGGAAATGGAAGAATTCCCTTTTGCTTCTAAAGCAAAGTAGTGTGTGTGTGTTTGTGTATTTGTGTATCCTTGAGAAAAATTTCTATCGGCTTTTCTGACCATTTTTTGATTGTGTTGTCTTTTTGGATGTTATGTTGTAAGAGTTCCTTCCTAGTTTTTAATATTAATCTCTATATAATATATGGTTTGCAAATATTTTCTTCCCATCGATAGCTTGCCTTTTCATTTTGTTGTTGTTGTTTTCTCTTTTTGCTCTGCAGAAAGTTTCTAGTTTAGTTTGATGTAGTCCCATTTGTTTATTTTTGCTTTTGATGTCTGTGCTTTTGTTGTCATGTTCAAAAAGATCATTGACAAGATCAACTTTTCCTCTATGTTTTCTTCTAGGAGTTTTATGGTTTCAGGTCTAATTATTGTCTTTAAGCTATATTGAGTTGATTTTTGTGTATGTATAAAAGCCCAATTTCATTATTTTCCATGTGGATATCCAGTTTTCCTAATACCATTTATTGAAAAAACTAACCCTTCCCCATTACATATTTTTTGCACCTTTGTCAAAGTTGACTTTATATATGTGAATTTATTTCTAGGCTCTATTCACTTCTCTTTGTCTATGTGTCTGTTTAATGCCAGTACCATATTTTTCATTACTACAGCTTTGAAATGTGATTTGAAATCAGAAAGTGTGATTTGTTTTTGCTTATGATTGCTTTAGCCATTAGAGATCTTTTGAGATTCCATATACATTTTAAAATTGTTGTAACCATTTCTGCAAACATTGCCATATGAATTTTGATAGAGATTGAATTGATTTTATAGATGTCTTTGGGTAATATGGGCATTTTAATAATTTAACTATCTTAATTCATTAAGATTATTCTTCCAATCCATGAACATAATATATCTTTCAGTTTGTCTTCTTCAATTTATTAAATTAATGTTTTGTAGATTTCAATGTACAGATATTTTACTTGCTTGGTTAAAATTATTTCTAAGTATTTTATTGTTTTTTGTGCTATTGCTAATGGAATTACTTTCTTAATTTATTTTTTTCAATAACTTGTTAGTGTATACAAATGCAACTGTTTTTGTATGCAGATTGTGTATCCTGTAACTTTATTTGCTGAATTCACTTATTTGTTCTAACAGTTTTTGGTGGTGTCTTTATGGTTTCCTATGTATGATACCATGTCACTTGCAGCAATTTTAATTCTTCTCTTGCCATTTGTATGTCTTTCATTTCCTTTTCTTGCCTAAGCATTCCGGCTAGGACTTATATTACTGTGTTGAATAAAAATGATGAGTGGGCATCCTTGTCTGGTTCCTAATCTTAGGGAAAAAACTTTCAGCTTTCCACCATTCAATATGTTGATGGCTGTGGGCTTTTCATATATGGCCTTTATTATGTTGAAGTACATTCCTTTTATATCTAATTTGTTGATAGATTTATTATAAAAGAAAGCTGAAGTTTGTCAAATGCTTTTTCTGCATATATCCAGATGACCATATATTTCCTATTTTTACCTCTATTAATGTGTTGTATCACATTATTGACTTGTGTATGTTGAATCGTCATTGCATCTCAGTGGTACATGTCACTTGATCATAATATGCAATCCTGATTATGTGCTTATGAATTTGGTTTGCTTGTATTTTGTTGAGGAGTTATGCATCTATTTTAATCAGAGGTCATGGCCTATTTTCTTTTCCTGCAGTGCCCATTTATGCCTTTGGTATCAGGGCAATGCTGCCACTGTAACACGAATTTAGAAATCTCTTCCTTCCTCTGTTTTTTTGAGGGGTTTGAAAAGGATTGACATTAATTGTTTAAATGTTTGGTGAAAATTCACCAGTGATGTCATCTGGTTCTGGGACATTCTTTGTTGGAAAGTTTTTCATTAATGACTCAAAATACTTTCTCATTATTGGTCTGTTCATAGTTTCTATTTCAATATGATTTAATATTGGTAGGTTGTTTGTGTCTAGGAATTTATCCATTTCTTATAGGTTATCCAATTTATTAGTACATAATTATTCACAGTAGCCTCTTATAATCATTTGTCATTTTTGTGGTATCAGTTGCAGTGTCCCCTTTTTCATTTCTACTTTTACTTATTTGAGTCCTCTCCCATGTTTTTCACAGTATAGGAGAAGGTTTGTCAATATTGTTTAATTGTTTATTTTCTCAAAAATCAACTTTTGTTGATCATTTCTATTATTTTTTTGATCTGTATTTCATATAACTATGCTCTGATGTTTGTTCTTTCTTCTTTTTACTTAGTTAAAGCTTTATTCTTATTTTCCAGCTGCCAAAGGTATATAGTTAAGTTGTTTATTGGATACCATTCTTTTCTGTTAATGTCAGCAGTTACTGCTATCAATGTAGCAGTTAGAATTCTACTTAGATTTAAGTCTCTAATCCATCTTGAATTAATTTTCGTATAAGGAGTAAGGAAAGGATCCAGTTTCAGCTTTCTACTTATGGCTAGCCAATTTTCCCAGCACCATTTATTAAATAGGGAATCCTTTCCCCATTTCTTGTTTTTCTCATGTTTATCAAAGATCAGATGGCTGTAGATGTGTAGTATTATTTCTGAGGACTCTGTTCTATTCCATTGGTCTATATCTCTGTTTTGGTACCAGTACCATGCTGTTTTGGTTACTGTAGCCTTGTAGTATAGTTTGAACTCAGGTAGTGTGATGCCTCCAGCTTTGTTCTTTTGACTTAGGATTGTCTTGGCAATGCGGGCTCTTTTTTGGTTCCATATGAACTTTAAAGCAGTTTTTTCCAATTCTGTGAAGAAACTCATTGGTAGCTTGATGGGGATGGCATTGAATCTATAAATGACCTTGGGCAGTATGGCCATTTTCACGATATTGATTCATCCTATCCATGAGCATGGTATGTTCTTCCATTTGTTTATGTCCTCTTTTATTTCGCTGAGCAGTGGTTTGTAGTTCTCCTTGAAGAGGTCCTTTAGATCCCTTGTAAGTTGGATTCCTAGGTATTTTATTCTCTTTGAAGCTATTGTGAATGGAAGTTCATTCATGATTTGGCTCTCTGTTTGTCTGTTACTGGTGTATAAGAATGCTTGTGATTTTTGCACATTAATTTTGTATCCTGAGACTTTGCTGAAGTTGCTTATCAGCTTAAGGAGATTTTGGGCTGAGACAATGGGGTTTTCTAAATATACAATCATGTCATCTGCAAACAGGGACAATTTGACTTCTTCTTTTCCTAACTGAATACCCTTGATTTCTTTCTCTTGCCTGATTGCCCTAGCCAGAACTTCCAACACTATGTTGAATAGGAGTGGTGAGAGAAGGCATCCCTGTCTTGTGCCAGTTTTCAAAGGGAGTTTTTCCAGTTTTTGCCCATTCAGTATGATATTAGCTGTGGGTTTGTCATAAATAGCTCTTATTATTTTGAGATACGTTCCATCAATACCGAATTTATTGAGCATTTTTAGCATGAAGGGCTGTTGATTTTTGTCAAAGGCCTTTTCTGCATCTATTGAGATAATCATGTGGTTTTTGTCTTTGGTTCTGTTTATATGAGACTTAAATGCTAGACCTAATACCATAAAAACCCTAGAAGAAAACCTAGGCAATACCATTCGGGATATAGGCATGGGCAAGGACTTCATGTCTAAAACACCAAAAGCAACGGCAACAAAAGCCAAAATTGACCAATGGGATCTAATTAAACTAAAGAGCTTCTGCACAGCAAAAGAAAACTACCATCAGAGTGAACAGGCAACCTACAGAATGGGAGAAAATTTTTGCAATCTACTCATCAGACAAAGGGCTAATATCCAGAACCTACAAAGAACTCAAAAAAATTTAGAAGAAAAAAACAAACAACCTCATCAAAAAGTGGGCAAAGGATATGAACAGACATTTCTCAAAAGAAGACATTCATACAGCCAACAGACACATGAAAAAATGCTCATCATCACTGGCCATCAGAGAAATGCAAATCAAAACCACAATGAGATACCATCTCGTATCAGTTAGAATGGCAATCATTAAAAAGTCAGGAAACAACAGGTGCTGGAGAGGATGTGGAGAAATAGGAACACTTTTGCACTGTTGGTGGGATTGTAAACTAGTTCAACCATTATGGAAAACAGTATGGCAATTCCTCAAGGATCTAGAACTAGAAGTACCATATGACCCAGCCATCCCATTACTGGGTATATACCAAAGGATTATAAATCATGCTGCTATAAAGATACATGCACACGTATGTTTATTGCAGCACTATTCACAATAGCAAAGCAGGGACAGACTGGATTAAGAAACTGTGGCACATACACACTATGGAATACTATGCAGCCATAAAAAAGGATGAGTTTGTGTCCTTTGTAGGGACATGGATGCAGCTGGAAACCATCATTCTCAGCAAACTATCGCAAGAACAGAAAACCAAACACCGCATGTTCTCACTCATAGGTGGGAACTGAACAATGAGGTCACTTGGACTCGGGAAGGGGAACATCACACACCGGGGCCTATAACAGGGAGGGGGGAGGGGGGAGGGATTGCATTGGGAGTTATACCTGATGCAAATGATGAGTTGATGGGTGCTGACGAGTTGATGGGTGCAGCACACCAACATGGCACAAGTATACATATGTAACAAACCTGCACGTTATGCACATGTACCCTAGAACTTAAGTATAATAAAAATATATATATATTTTTTAAAAAGAATTCTACTTAGAATTGCCTTTGCTGCATCACATATATTCTGCTATTTTGTGTTTGCATTTTCAGCAGTATGTGTCATCTATCTATAATCTATCTATCTATCTATCTATCTATCTATCTATCTATCTATCTATC
>NC_045451.1:13949341-13997519 GCF_002776525.5 Piliocolobus tephrosceles
ATCTATCTATCTATCTATCTATCTATCTATCTATCTATCTATCTATCTCTTCTTTAAACTATTCGTTGTTTAGGAGTGTGCTGTTTAATTTCTTCCTATCTGTACATTTTTTAATCTCATATTTTTTAAATTTCTAGTTTAACAACATTATGTTCAAAAAACATACATGGTATAATTTCAGTCTTCTTAAATTTGTTCACACTTACTTTGCAGCTTAACATATGATGTATACTAAAGTATCTTCCATGTGCACTGGAGGAGATGTATTCTATTGCAGTTTGATGGAAGGTTCTGTCATATCTGTTAAATCCATTTGGTCTAAAGTGGAATCCAGTGTTTCCTTATTGATTATCTTTTGGGATAATCTATCCATTTTTGAAAGTGCGACACTGAAGCCCCGTATTATTGTGTTGCTGTATCTTTGTCCCCTCAGTTCTATTGGTATTTTCCTTATATATTAAGTGTTGTGATGTTGGATACATATATATTTACAACTGTTACATTACTTAATTGGCCTCTTCATCACTGTCTAATGACCTTCTTTGTCTCTTGTGATAGTTTTTGACTTAAAATTTATTTTTTTTTCATGTGAGTATCCCTATTCTCTTTTTGTTTCCATTGGCATAGAAGATCTTTCTCTCTTCCTTTATTTTCAATCTATGTTTATCCTTAAAGCTCAAGTAAGTCTATTATAGGCAGCTTGTAGTGGGGTCTTGATTTTTGTTTTTATCCGTTTAGCCACTCTGTCTTTTGATTGCAGAGCTTAATCAATTTATATTTAAAGTAATTCTTCATATAAAAGGACTTACTATTCCCATCCGGTTAAGTATTTTCTGACTGTTTTATAGTCCCATTGTTCCTTTCTTCTTCTCCTGCTATTTTCCTCTGAAATTTAATAATTTACTGCGTTGGTAAGCTTTGATTTATTTTTGCCTTTTGTGTATCTACTATAAATTGTTGCTTTGTAGTTAACATGAGGTTTACCTAACACATCTTATAAAGAAAACAGTACATTTTAAGCCAATTATAACTTAAATTCAATTGCATACACCATCTCTACACTTGTACTTCCCTCCATCTATATTTTATTTTTGATGTCACATTTAACATGTTGTTGTATCATGTATCCATTAACATGTTATTTTAGCTGCAATTATATTTAATAGTTTCTCTTTTAACCTTTAGAGTTAACAGTGGTTTACATGTCACTGTTATAATAATGTGAATATTCTAAATTTGTTTGCATACTTAACTTTACCAGTGAGTTTTATGTTTCCATATGTCTCTCCTTCATTTCTGAGGACATAAAGTTAGGTAGGGACAGATTTTCTCAGTAATTGGTGGTGCCCATGGGCCAGTTTGGGGGATTCACAGGTGAAGCCTCCTGAGTGGCTCCCAGGTAGGCTCCCAGATGGACTCCACAGATAATTGGTTGCCATCTTTTGACTTCACAGTCCTGGTTTCTGTGATTTTCTTCCTAGTTTCCCTGCTCCCAGCTTCTCGCAACCACTCACTCATGTCAGTAGTCTAAGTGAGGTGAGAAAGAAGAGGTTCTCTTGGACAGCATCCCACACAGTTGGAGAAAGCAGGCGCTAACTATGCACTCACTTTTTTATGTGGTAGAAATAGCAGGTGTCTCTCTTTACACTGAGCTGCGCTGCTTTGGGAAGGATGATGGGTGAAGTAAAACTGTTCTTACAGTCTTCAGTTGTTTGTTTTTGGATTTTGTGTTCCAGTGTCATTTCTGAACTTCTTCAGTGGACTTTGGGATTCCCACAAAGCTATTCTTGTTCACAAGTGCTTGTTAAAATCAATGATGGTAGACAACACCTAGTCTGCCATCTTGCTGACATCAAATCTTTCGTTTGAAGTTTTATATCTATATTCACTTCCTTTCCAATAAACACCCTATTATTAACCCCTGGCAATCAGTAATCATTTTTCATCTCTATGATTTTTATCATTTCAAGAATATTATACAGTTGGAATCACAGAGTACGTAACCTTTTGGAATGGCTTTTTTTTTTTTTTTTCTCAGAAAAACTCTTCAGAGATTCATCTAGTTTTTTGTGTGTATCAGTAGTTTATTCCTTGTTATTGTAGAGTAGTAATCCATGGTACAGGTATGCTAGAGTTTGTTCGATCATTCAATGTTGGAGGTCCACTGGATTGACTCTAGTTTGGGGTTACTATGGGTAAAACTGCTCTAAACTTTTATTTATAGACATTCTTTAAACATAACCCTTTATTTCTTTGTAATAAATGCCCAGAGATGTAAATGCTGGGTCATATAATACATGCACGTTTAGTTTTTCAAGAAACTAACAATTATTTTCGAGTGGTTTACCATTTTGTATTTCTATCATTGTGTGATTGATCCAGTTCCCCACATCTTTACTGGCATTTCATGTTGTTACAAAAGTTTGTTTTAGCTATTTTATAGGTGCCTAGTGATATCGAATTACACGTGTAATTTGCATTTCCTTAATAGGGAATGGTGTCATACATGTTTTCATGTGCTTTTTTGTCACCTGTGTATTTTAGTAAAATGTCTCTTTATATATTTTGCTTATGTTCAATGTGCAATTTTTGTTGGCTTTACTGTTGAATTTTGAGAGATTTTCATGTATCTAGATAATAGTTTTTGTCAGATGTGTGATTTACAAATACTTTCCCTCAGTCTGTAGCTTGTCTTTGTCAATATCTTCATAGGATCCTCTTCATGGCAAAATTTTGATTTTATGAATTCTAATGTAACCACCTTTCCCTTTAAGACTAGGGTATTGCCAGAATTTTCAGAATTCTCAGAATGCTTTGTCTAGACCTATATTTTGAAGCTTCTTCTTCGTTTTTTTTTTTTTCTAAATGTGTTATATTTTCGTGGTTTCATTTAAGCCCATGAACCATTTTAAGTTACTTTTTGTATAATTCGTGAAATATTTTGGACATCCTCCCCACTGCCTACCTCCATGGACATCGAATGGCTTCAGCACCACTATTTGCTGAAAGGACTAATTTACTTCAATTGAATTGCTTTTGCACCTTTGTCAAAATTCAGCTGGGCATATTTATGTGGGTCTATTTCTGGTTTCTCTATTCTGTTCTATTGATTTTTATGTCTATGCCCTCACCAGTACCACACAGTTTGGATTGCTGTTACTGTATATAATACAACTTGAACTTGGACAGACTGATTCTGTTCACATTATTTTTATTTTTCAATATTGTTTTAGGTCATATAGTTCCTTTGCCTTTCAACATAAGTTTTGGAATAAACATCTTTTCTATATCAACAAATATTGCTGATATTTTGATAGAAGTTGCATTAACATAGTATATCAATTAATAGAGCATAAACAAATTTACTACATTTTTTTCTTCTAATTCATAAACATAGTATTTCTCTCCATTGTGCGTTCTTTGACTTTTTAAACCACTGTTTTATAGTTTTCAGCATAAAAAATTGTACTTAATTTGTTATATTCCTGCCTATTATTTTCTTTTTAAAATAACTTAAACATTTCTGGTGCCTCTGTGTTCATTTCTGGTAGTAGAATTTATAGCCCCAATTTTCCTTCTATTGATACTCAGCAGGATGTGGCTTCTCATTATTGCTGGGAGGATGTGATAGATCCAGCTCCGCATTAAGCCTTCACTGATATATTCCTGACAAGTCCAGATAGGACAGCCTCATTAATGTTTCCACATTTTCTCTGGAGACGTCATGGAGAGTGGAGACTTTTCTTACCCCCTGGTGTGAATGAAAGTTCTGGCTTCCTCCTTAGCCTTGTCTGACACTGTCCTGGTTTGGAGTGGGAGTTAAGGAGACCTGTTAGAGTCCAGTAAGGGAAAAGCTGTGGTTCCCTGCTTGATCATTGTGGACCTGGGTGAGAGTGAAGTCACAGCCAGAAATAGATCTCTCTTGTTAGGATACTTCTTGCTTTATTATATCGCTGGAGAAAACAGAATTTTAGAGAGCTAATTTGTCTTAGCCCTATAGCATTTTTGCTGCCATCATCTTCATCTTTATATATAGGATATATGAGACAGAAAGAAATTCTAAGCACCTCACCATCATGCCATTTCTTAAATCCTGAGACCCCCTGGCCATTCTGCCTTCTCTCCATTTTTCAGACTCTTTTTATGATTATTTTATGTATGATATCTAGAGGTTTCAGTTGTACTTCATAGGAAGAATAGAGAATGTGTTTACCAGGAGTGAAAAACAAGCGAAACATTTTTGATGGTGTAATGCTATGATGGTTGCTTGTTCAAATCAAGGGCCTGCTATTATCTAAACAACCAAAAGTCACGTTTATGGAACAACGTGTGTAATAAATTACTAAATAAATAAAGAAATGAAAAGATTTATGTGTGATAAAAGAAACATCAATTCCATTTGGAAACAAATGGGTTATTTAAAAGGCAGTGTTTGAATTATAGCTTAATAAATCATAGACTGTTGATAGGCTATAAATTGAAACTACCATTAAGGATAATGTTTCTGAAGAATCTTTAATGAAATAGAAATTGCATAAGCTATCGTGTTAAGTAAAAAATGTATGCTATAATATTATACTTTATAAGCTAAATATTAGAAAAGATAAATCTGATGTGTATTAGCAATTTTCAAAGGGAAAAATATTAATAAAAATGTTATATTTAGATTTTATTATCATTACATAAATGGTCTGACTTATATTGTTCCATAATTTTAACTTCTTCAAAAGTTAGGCTTTTATAAAAATATTGACCTTTTTTACTTTATACAAGTGTAAATCAAAAAACTCTCTAACTCATTTGCAATGACTAAAATATTTACAGCTACATCCTTAATGCCTTTCATGTTATCTGATAATATTTTTTAGGGTACTGAGAAAAAGTTTACATAAGTGAGAAAAAACATAAACCTATATCCTAGAATATTTTCTGTAATTACATGATATTTATATCTATTTAAAATTATGTTTACTTTCAGAAAATATTTCTTATATTCATACCATTGGCCAGCCTTATTGGTGTTTACAGTATTTTCCTTAATTCTTACTATCTACAAAATTATTTTATTATTTTATTTTACGTGTGTGGAATTGAAAATCTGAATATTTAAAGAAATTCATGTGAAGTTTCCCAGATTATTAATAGTAAATTAGGTTTTACCTGTAGATCAGTTTAAACAAACTTAGAGACTTTTTTTTTCTTTTAACTAAAACACAGGTAGAGATTTAAACAGATTTGTAAAGAATGTTTTATGAGTGACTTAATTTTTTATTGAACTTTCAGTTTTTTATTTAAAATTAAATTGTAGTTTCATCTTTGGATTTCTGAATTCTTCTGTGCTGAATGGGGATGAGAGAGAGTGGAGAGTTTTTGGGGCAAATAGAATTTGTTTTGCAATAGTAGGATGGGCTTTCTGTGGAAAAATTCACATTTTAAGTCATAGGATTTTTTTATTGTTGTTTTTCAAGACAGTTATTTTTACACTGAAAAATCATTGTTCAGAATCCATTAAAATAAAATATTCTTTTTCTGTTGTTACTGCATTTTTTTTCTTATAGTTGTAATGGTATTTGAAATTATACTTTGCCCTTTTCCGGGGTTAAAGACTTCTGGAAAGAAATGATTGTGTTTAATGATAAAGGTGTGAACAAATTTTCTTAGCACCTTGATTAGAAACTTTTAAGGATTTGTGATGCAATGTAAACATTAATCAATTATCTATGATTTGTACGTGAATATCTCTACACCATTTTAGGATGATTGTAGTAGTAACATTTTCTGCTTAAGAGACATGACATTTGTCTTTTTGGAGTAATATTAATATTTTATTATACACATGATTAATTTAATGAAATACATACTGTGTATCTACTCCATTTATAGCTGTCTTTCTGCTGGAATATATCTGTAAAGAATTGTTGAATTTTAAGTAAATTTTGATTTATTGTTGAAAATATAAAATGCATTCAACATGCATTCTTCTCCTTTCAGATAATGTTCTTTATTTTAATAATGTTATTTTAACAATGTGTTAACATGTTATTTTAATTAATAAAATATTCATGTTTTCTTATGCTCATGTTTTTTGTGATATTACAGAATTTTAAAAAAATACATAGTTTACAGAATAAGGAATTTAAATTATTGGATATGAGTTCTTCATTAATCATGCCTAACAGTGTTAGTCTTATTTTTCCATGAAGTGGACTCTTAATTCAACATAATTCTGATAACTTTATAATGACAATAATATTGCTATGAAAATTTTCTTTAAAGGTACATTTTTTTAATATATCTGACACATATTGAAAGATCCTTATGGCACAAAGCAATATATACTAAAGGAATATTTATTATTAGTCTTAATGAAAATCACTTTAGCCTTATTATTGATAAGTGACTAAACCATGACAATATTAGCAGCTCACTTTTTAGAAAAGGTGGTAGGATTTATCACTAGGCAGCTATTTCAATTATGATATATTGGGATGGTCAGCATTCAAATCATGCAGTCAAAAGAGTTAGGTAGATATGTAGGCAATTGTTCGATGTGTAGTCTGTGTTTTGTGATGAGTTGAGGCACTGAAGTCTTATGACCTGGCTGTGAATTACAGTTTGATTACGTATTAACAGTGTGGCTTATCTGTCAACTTCTCTGTGCCTCATTTTTGTCATCTATAAAATGATCTAATAATAATACCTTTCTTTAAAAGTTTTTGAATTATATAATTTAATACAGGGAAAATGACCACCCACATAAAAATATTCCATAAATATTTGTAATGGTTATTATCATTATAGTACAGAAACAATGGAAGAAATTATCCTATTTTGAGTTTATAACAGATTGAGAATGATTTAATTATTGTTTCATATTTGTTTTTGATATTTTTCTGAGTATAAAATTCTTATTTTGGGTAGGGTATTATAAATGCTGCTTAACTTTTGAAATATACAACATGACCTACAGCAAGAAAGTTTTGGCAATCCATGTATACCTCCAGGAAAAATACTTCTATATAATTAACGGCTGACTAGGCATGTTACCTCTGTACCTAAAACAGTTATCTAAACTTGTAAAACACTCTTTGGTCATAGTTGGCAGGAACTGTCCCTGAAGGATATCACCAGAAAGGTGCACCGAATGTAAGAATATTTTTCTTTCCTTCTAAAGTATTTAGACTTTTTTTTTTTTTTTTTTTTGCCTTAAAAGTGATTCTTAAGGGGAATAAAAGTCTACATTTAATTAAAAATGGCCTTTAAGGCATTTTTCAGAAATAGGTCTAAACGTGGGGCACCGCTCTGAAGAGAGCTCCTTGTGGTAATTATATTCTCCATGAGTGCTGATTGAACTAATTAAAAATTATAAGTCCTATCAAGACTATTTATTGAAATCTATTTGGCAGCTTCTATTGCTTGACATAGCTCAGTAGTTTATTCTTTTATACTCACTTAAGAATGGCAGCAGTGATTCACGCAATGAATGAAAGCTGAGAAATGTTTGATAAACAGATAAGACCATACATGATCCTTTGTACCTCAGAAAGTGACTCAATGGGTAAATCCACAGATTATAAAATAACCTTTTAAATCACCTAGTAATTTAATTTTATTTTGCTTTTATTATCTAGAAAAATGCATTAGGTAACAACAATTCAGTTCCCTATCCAAATGTGTTCTTACTGGTTTGGTCTGAAGGAAAATCCAAAGTTAATTTTTGATGTATTAGTGGTGATCAGGAGACATCCTTTAGGGAGCTCTATTGTGAAATCTAAAATAATTGTATTAAAATCAGGCCTTACGTTGGTGGGATATGAATAAATGCTCAGTAGTCTTTTCTCAGGGAGGGGCTTTCTATATTTCTCCTGTGTCACTGCTCAAGGCACAGAAAATATGGGTATTATGACCAGAGGACTATCAAAATGAAGAAAATATGGAGTTAATGAGAGTAGGGAGGGAAATTCTGCTTTATTGTGTACTAGTTCTGTGAACTTGAGCAAGAAAATGAATATTTTTGCATTTTTAGCTATTTATTTGCAACACAGTATAGTGAAATGAATCTGGAAATATTGTAAGACTAATGCAAATTAAGTGCATGGAGGAGTTCCTGGGAGGGCAAAACTCATTTTCAAAGAAAATTCTAACAAGTTAAGTTGTTTAAAAAAATGAAATGTTCATACCCACTTAATGGGCATGTTGTAAAGAAATTCATGCTTTATGAAAAGGGCCAGTTTGGTTAGCTTCAGGGATCCTTTAGCCCTGATAGTCATTTATGGCCAGTTTGAAATGTAGAATTGACTGAATTATATATATTTGTGATAGGGGTGCAGGTAAGTGTTATATATTGTTGCTTTGAATATATATTTTCTACTTCTGCTGACAAAACTAACCAGAAATGTAGAAACTCTCCCTTTCCATTGATGTAAAAGTACCATTTTTATTCATATGGAAACATGTAAAAATATGATTCTAGAGGAGATATAATTGAGAAATCAAGGCACAGATGATGAATTATTCATGCAATGAGTCATAAGGTAAAATAGGAAGTAGACTGTCTTGTGTTCGTTCCACAGTATTTGTAAATAGTTTTCAAAAAGCATTGTGAATGCATAAAATCCATTTGTTTTGGAAATTTGTATTGACCCTACCTGTAAGTTACCAGTGTCACTACATCGATTGATTACATGTCTATTCTTTCTTTCCCTGAGCACCTGCCAGCTGAAAAAAAAAAGGAAAAAAAACCTCTGAATTATCAATCAAAGATTCTCATAAAAATAAAATCAAAACATGATACAAACATGTTTGGTAATGTCTCAAATTATGTTCAAGCTGTTTATACAATGCTAAAGATTCACCTAGAACGTTACCCTAGAGGCTCTTCAAACAACTGACATATGTAAATCCATAATAAATGAAACATTTAGGAGCAAGAAGCACATTTCCAGGGAGAAAACAGTTTAGAGTAAGTTTCTGAATTTGAGTAAAATAAGCCAGTGGGAAGCTGTGAAAGCTACTATCATTAACCTATACAGTAAATAAAATAAAAAGAAGATCTGGACATCAGATTTCCAAAAAAAGTCTTTCTTAATAAAACTGGTAGAATTCAAGATTTTTTTGTATGAAAACTAGCCTGTCGGTAAATGAAACTTTATTAGACTGGGAAGAAAGAGGTTTTGGAAAAAAAACACCTGAAATATTTTAAAAAGCTAATTTATTATCTACTTCATTCCTTCATACCACCTGCAAATTGCAGCTTATTGCCATTAAGTATAAGCCAAGTGTCTAAAAATTATTGTCTAAGGGAAGGGGATGGTGAATGACACTTAGCACAAATAATTACTTAACCTTGGTTATCGAATTAGAGATTCTGCTTCCATTCATTGTAAAAAAAAAAAAAAAAAAAAAAAAAAAAAGGAAAAATAATTTATGCACTCTAACATGCTAGTGCTCCAAGAGCAAATTCTAAAAGTAAATAAAAAAGCAAACTGTCTAAACTGATGAAGAGACTATCTGGAACAAACTAAGTTATTTGATGGAATTAACAACCCTTTTAAAGGAAACGTTTGAATAATTTCTGAAAGACGCCACAAGATTAAATTCCATTCTGGTCAGTTGGATTTATTCAGAAAGCTAAATTTCAATCTTGTAAGAAGTCTAATAACCTTTAACCAGACATTGCTTTCCTTAAATATCACCAAAAAAATGTGTTCTAAGTCACTTTCATTTTCCTTTAAAAACTCCCCAACTTAAGAAAATGTTTGAATTAAGTTTTGTAGAAATCTCGTCTCTTGCAGCAAGCTTGAAATCAAGCGTTGTCACAAGCGCACAATTAATCTGGTGTTAAATAGAAAGGAAAGATGAGTCAAGGCAGCTTTCTTTCAACTCTAATGAAAATCATGTTCAAGCAGGAGGTGAAAAGATCTGGATGATGCAGAATCTAGCTCAAGGTTCTGACTTTTATTTAAAAAAACAAAACAAAACAAAAAAATAGACTTTGAAGTGGCTTTATTCACATAAACATGATTCATAGGAAACTCTACAAATAAGCTACCAGAAATCAAAAGTGAATTTGTCAAGGTCTCAGTATATAAGTCATTGTTTTGTTTGTTCATTTGTTTAATTATACTTTGTTCTGGTATACATGTGCAGAACATGCAGGTTTGTTACAAAGGTATATACGTGCCATGGTGGTTTGCTGCACCCATCAACCCGTCATCTACATTAGGTATTTCTCCTAATGCTATCCCTGCCCTAGCCTTACACCCTTCAACAGGTCCCAGGGTGTGATGTTCCCCTCCCCCATCTATGTGTTCTCATTGCTCAACTCCCACTTATGAGTGAGAACATGCAGTGTTTGGTTTTCTGTTCCTATATTAGTTTGTTGAGAAAGATGGTTTCCAGCTTCATCCATGTCCCTGCAAAGGGCATGAACTTATCTTTTTTAATGGCTGCATAGTATTCCATGGTGAATATGTGCCACATTTTCTTTATCCAGTCTGTCATTGATGGGCATTTGGGTTGGTTCCGAGTCTTTCCTATTGTGAATGGTGCTGCAATAAACATACGTGTGCATATGTCTTTATAGTAAAATGATTTATAACCATTTGGTTATTTACCCAGTAATGGGATTGCTGGGTCAAATGGTATTTCTGGTTCTAGATCCTTGAGGAATCACAACACTGTCTTCTACAATGGTGGAACTAATTTACACTCCCACCAACAGTGTAAAAGTGTTCCTGTTTCTCCACAACCCCTCCAGCATCTGTTGTTTCCAGACTTTTTTCTGTCTACTGCCATACCACCCTGAATGTGCCCAATCTAGTCTGAGTTGTTCTTAAGAAGAAATTCAACACCAAGCGCTAATGAATGCTAGGAATTTTAGACAGATTGAGGGCAAGGAGGAAGCAGAAGGAGCTGGATATTTCTCTTAAATGTGGAACTCTGAGAGGAATTCCACACAGGATGCTCTGTGCTAACACAGGAGCAGCAGTACAGTAGACAAGTTATTGCAAAGAGGATCCTAAAGAGAACAAACCAGAGGAAATTCATTCAGAGCATGCCCTGGCAGAGAAGTCAATCATCAGTTTCTTTTGGCAGAGAGTCAAAGACAGGCAGTATGCCTCCTATGAGTAGAATCATGCAGCATTTGTCTTTCTGTGACTGGCTTTTTTCACTTGGACTAATGTCTTCAAGTTTCATCCATATCGTTATATATTGCAGTCTTCTTCTTGTGGCTGAATAGTATTCCATTGTGTGTATAGTCTATATTTTCTTTATCCATGCACCTGTTGATGGACACTTAGGCTGTTTTCACATCTTTTTTATTGTTAATTGTCAAATTCATAAAATCCAAGAGAGGAATGATGGTTACCAGGGGCTAGGGAGAAGGGGGACTTCCTAATAATAAGCAAAATGTTCAGTTAAGCCAGATTAATAAGCTTTAGAAAATTCTTCCATTTAAAAAAATGAAAGTTTAAAATCTGGATTTTGAGATCAGAGATCTCTATTTTTATAAGATCTCTATTTTATAATTTCGTGGTGGTCAAAAATTAAAAACAGAAGCAAAATCTTATCTGCTTAACATTACTCAGGTTGTTCATTTGTGACCTCAAATCTCATTTTCGAGTGAGATTATATTATTTGTGTTATTTTCTACAGTAAACAAAATATTTAAAGTTAATTCCTTAAAAACTATTAAACTTTTTTTTTTTTTTTTTTTTTTTTTTGAGAAGGAGTCTCCCTCTATCGCCCAGGCTGGAGTGCAGTGATGCGATCTCGGCTCACTGCAAGCTCCGCCTCCCGGGTTCCCGCCATTCTCCTGCCTCAGCCTCCCGAGTAGCTGGGACTACAGGTGCCCGCCACCACGCCTGGCTATTTTATTTTTTGTATTTTTTTTTAGTAGAGATGGGATTTCACCCTGTTAGCCAGGATGGTCTCCATCTCCTGACCTCTTGATCCGCCTGCCTTGGCCTCCAAAAGTGCTGGGATTACAGGCCTGAGCCACTGCGCCCGGCCAGTATTTCCTTATTTAAATGTTGATGTGCCTAAATCAGTATCTAATACGCATGGTCAACTTCTGTTTTCCAGTAAACAAAACACCTTATAGTCCTTTCTAACTGTAGAGTTAACTGAGATTCTCTTTTTGTTGAATCACATACCATTAATGCCAGAGCGTACCATTTACTCAACAGATAAGACTTTTTAAAATATATTCACCTAAAAGTACTTTCATGTTACAATTTTATATTCCAGTGCTTTTGAATATGCCTCGTTTCCTAAATCTCCAACATTTTAATTACTCTTATTGTAAGAATATGTAGTGTATGTCATGTTTTCTTAAAAATATACCTATAATACTTTATAATAAATCAATCCATATTCTATTTTATGCAAAATATAAGATATGTAAATAATTGCTTCAAAAGAACATAGTAGGTCGAGTAATCTTTTAAACTCTGTTTACTTTATATTGAACACTCTGCATTAAAATATAATGAACATATGAGTATAAAAAGAGCATGGAACCTGACACATGAATAAGCAATATTGGAAGAGTTTTACATCTGTAATTCAATACAACCACAATTAACATTTCAAAAATATGTGTTGACAAGATCATCTAAGTTATTGTTTTCTTGATACAAGTTTGTCAGTTTGGAGGTTTGCATTGAAAGAAACAATTGCAACAAAAGAGGTTGAATGTCTCTTGTTTTCTTTCCTTATCAAGTCATGATAAAAGCTCAACAGTCTTTTTTTAAATAAAAATTTCCGACTGCGCGCGGTGGCTAACGCCTGTAATCCCAGCACTCTGGGAAGCCGAGGCGGGCAGATCACGAGGTCAGGAGATGGAGACCATCCTGGCTAACACGATGAAACCCCGTCTCCACTAAAAATACAAAAAAATTAGCCGGGCGTCGTGGCGGGCGCCTGTAGTCCCAGCTGCTGGGGAGGCTGAGGCAGGAGAATGGGGTGAACCCGGGAGGCGGAGCTTGCAGTGAGCCTAGATCGAGCCACTGCACTCCAGCCTGGGTGACATAGCAAGACTCTGTCTCAAAAAAAAAAAAAAAAAATTACTAGCAGATTCTAAAGTGCATCTGGAAATTAATTGCATAGAAAGAGATAATATTCTGGAAAAGGAGAATAAACTTTAAGTAACATGTTACCTAAAATGCCATGTTAAATACAAATATAAAGTTATAAAAATTAAAAATATCATAACACAAAGAATAGAATAATCTTGTCTTAGGCAGGTTTAGAGATACAGAATGCTAGAGCAAAATGTGCCCAGAAACATATTAAAGTATAAATAGGCATTTACAAAATAATAAAATGTGGAGTGTACCCTGTTCAATAAAGAACTTATGTATATTTGGGTAACAATTTAGAAAACAACCCCCCCCCCAACACAGAGACACACACAAATCTAATGACAACAAAACATAAAAGGATTACTACCTGACAACATGCATGCACATTAATTCTGGAAATAAATATAAAACTGTTAACACAATACTAGAGAAATATTTGCATTTGAAGACAATTTTCCAAAAAAGAGGACATTATGACTATTATACTGACCTAAAAATGAACGTGTGCTAAAAGATATTATTTAATTCACTCAGTGAAGGAGCCAAATTAATCTTATAAATGATTCAGGGAAACAGATATATTTATGCAGAGTTGAGTGAATAATCAAAAAGTGTGTTGTATATAGACAATGGTTGTAAAATAGCTAAAAGAGAAGCCTGGTATGTTCTATACAAGCATTGTTTGATTGAAACACCTTTTTTTTTTTTTTCCTGAGGTTCTCCCTTTGTTCTATCAAAAATATTCTGAAATAAAAATTATTATTAATCACAAACTAAGGTTGTTCTCATTAGAGCTGACTATATGCAGAGCTGTAGCAAAAGTGTAAATTTACCATATAGGCTTTGTAACTTCACCGAAATTTTCCTAAGAAATCCCATGTAAGGATATTTAAATGGTTTTAATGACTTTAAACTGTTTTAACAAACTTTCCTGACTCTAGGAATCTAAACTAAGACACTCTCTCCATCAGGATTTACCTGCAGTAACTATACATTTAGGTGAATTCTGTCTCTAAAATATCCTAATTTCCCTGGACTTATCAGGAAGTAAACTTTCTTGCTCACATTTAAGGTCGAGAGCACTGTAGACCATTAACAAGTTCCATTTTCCCAAGAGGGTCTTGAGAATACTGCTCTGTAAAATCAATCTCATTTGATTAAAAGTTTCTGGTCATAGTTGATTAAATGAGCATTGTTTTCAAATATGACATTCCAGGCATGTTCTTGGCTGCAAAATAATTTTTTCCAATTACATCCTAATAAAAAAGGAATTTTGTTTTCACTGAACCTATGCAAATAACTGTATTGTCATGAAAAGTAAGATTCAGTAAGAGTTTCTGAATTCTAGGGGGAGAGGGCCAGGAAGAAAGAATAAGCGATCATTTTAAAGTATTTTATTTCAGATTAGAGAAACAGAATTTACTAAGTTGTTTTGAGTTACAGACAGCTTAAGAAGAAAGAAAAAGGGCTTTCTAAAATATCCAGAAAATAGACCATTAAGACATCAATAATATCAACAGCAAAACAAAAATTGCAGCCATACCTCATCAGCTCATTCAGTCCTCTGTGATTAATTCTTGTTTCACTGAATCTTGGGTTAGAATTTTCAGCATAATTTTAATACCTCTTTTTAAATTTTAGTGCTTCTTTTCAAACTGGTTATTTGTTTACACTATAGTTCAAGGCAAATAAAAATCCCTCTTCCACAGAGGTAGAACTTTCTATATCCACTCAAATTTTGTTCTTCACTCTTCTCTTTCTCATTCTGTAATGACCAGACATTTTACTTTGGGACAAAAATATGTGTTTTTCTCTTAATAAACAAAAACCTATCTAATTATCTTGTATGCAAACTTGTAATTATTTTTGCTCTCAGTAGTCTCATTTATGTATACTAATTAAAACCTTTTACTAATTATAACTTTTAATCAAAGTAACTTCTGCACAAAGGAAACTATAGGATGAATAATTGTCAACTGTCTGCCAAACACCAGCATTTTAGCAACTAACAAAGTTCGTGAATATATGTAACACTAGTTTCTGTACCTATGGTATTTTCATCTTAGAAATGAGCTAGACATTTAATAATTATCCGTGAATTAACTCCATTTAATATCATTCCAAAATATTATTGGCTAAAATTTTGGATTATCTTCAAGATAACATTCTTCAAGCATAATTAATGTTGGAATAGTTTGTCAGAATAACGATTCATTTTGGGTAAGCAATAGCTTACATTTTTTACAAACTTAAACATTAAGTAGAAATAATATTAGTTTATTTGATAAGTAAATATAAGTAAAGGAAAAATCTATGCTAGTGAAATACAAACATACGCATGTATTATACTTACTCATAAACCACAGAAGACAAGCTGTTTTGTTAAACCAAAAATATTAGTTTTGTTTGTTGAAGATTTACCTACAATTTATGAACTTGAATTTTTAACTCTTTTGAATTGGTTTCTGTAAAAATACATTTCCTTTCTAGTTCATTAAATATATTAGAAATCCTATTTTCTCAGAAAATTAAAAAAAATTCAATTTGCATTTATCTCTATATATTAAGCTTTAATTTTACAGATTTTATAATCTAATTTGTAAAGACAATTTGGAGATAGAATAATTACAACACAGTATATAAAGTAAAGGTCTTTACGAAATATAGATTCCTAAATAGGAATACACAGAAAAAGAAAACTGGTAGTTTCAATTCTGAAATTTTAGCAATAGGTAAAGATTAAGCACAGAAACACAAAATTCACTGGTTCAGATACAAAAGAGGTTTTCTTTCTGGTGGGCACAAACTTAATTGTTTGAGATCAAAATAGGCCAGTATGCAAACAAACAAAAGACTAACAAACCAAATTTTTTGTCACGTTTCACCCAACAGAGACTGTAACTCCATAAACCATTAATTCATTTCTAGAACCACCAAACATGCAAACCATAAAACCAAATTCCCTACTAAAGAACAGACATATTTATAAAGAGTTAGAAAATTGTTCATGATTGAATGAGATAATCTAAAAAGGAATGTTCTATGTAGACAATAAATTGTGCAAAAATAATGCAAAGGCAAGAAGGCTAAAATCATGTGATCTGAAGCCATAGTCTTTCACCAATGCATAGGTTTCTGTTGAAATTCAGTTTACCTCTGCTTTCTTAACATGGGCAAGGCTTTCTAAGTGCCAGGTAAGTCAGAAGTCATAAAGAAATGGTAAAAATGTCTATCAAAATAAAACATATTAGAATGACCAAAGGCAGCATAATTCAATTTAAAGGACTAGAACGTAATTGGATATACACACACACACACACGCACACATACACACATATATGTGTATATATATACACACATATATATATATACACATGTAATCTTCAATCAGCACAGACATAAATATAGACATCTATCTCTTTAGTCAACACGTGCATCTATGTATTCTAAATATAACTATAAACTATTATATAAGGCATATATAAGGTAGTCAGAACATTCACATTATTTTGAAACATTCATATGATAAAAACTTGTAACATTAAATACAACAATCCATATAAAAGAACAAAAGCTATGAACAGGGAATAATAGAAGACTAAAAGCAAATTTGAAATGCTGCCTAATCGTACTAATCATCATGAAGAGAACAATTAAACCATAAGAAAGAATTTTTTTTCTATTCAGAATTGAAAATGGTAAAATTTTCAAATATCTACATGAGACATTTGAATCACTCTTCAAAAAGACAAGAATTTGGCGTTATCTCTTCAACTTTAAAATGCACACACACAGTTGTTGGAGCAAATTTGCTTCCTTTTTTTATTTTTGTATTTTGTCTTTTGTCTCATTAAAAAACAAGCATGTATATTATACATTTATATATATTCATCTTGACATGAAAAACTAATGGTAATTCTTATAAAAACTAACAGAATGAGTGCATGTGAATTACCAATATTGGTAGGCTATCCAAATAATGCAGCTTTTGCTGGTACAAGTCTGATTTTTGCATGTCTTGTTGTCTTTATGTAGTGCATTATATTTGCACCAAAGTTACTATTATTTTAGATGAGTAAGTTATTTAATTAATTTCAAAATGGTTATCAAGGAATAATCCAAAACTTCCTACCATAAAAACTAAGATAAATATTGAAGGTGATGGCTATCCCAATTAAACTGATTTGATCTTTACATTGTTTACATCAATGTATCAAATTATCACTTGTACCCTCAAATATGTACATCTATCGTGTATCAATAAAATACAGAAAATAAAAGAGCTGAGAATAATAAAATAAACTGGTTAAGTAAAACTATAGACATTTCACACATTGGTAAACTGTATTTCCAGCAAGCGTGTTGTTCTTGAATATCAAAAGAAAGATTCATCATTCATGCTCTGTTTGTTGAAGGGTGTTTGTGTTTGTGTACTACTAGATAAAATTTATTTATTTTTTACAATTCCTAAATAACCTGACTTTTTGGGGAGATGTGAAATAAAGCCATTTTATTGAGACTTCCAACCACACCAGAAAGGAAGTCATCCCTAAGGAAAACACTTTAATTTCCTTCTTCAAAGGAAGCATACCACTGAAATGTCATCCTTTTTGCAGTAAGCCATTGACAGCAGCTAAGGTGATTTAAAATGGCATTCAAAGTGTAATTCATGAAAAGGACTGGTTTGGTTTAACATAGGTACACCTTAGTAAGATTATCAGAAATCTTCAAACAGTGATATTACCACTTAAAGCTCTTTAATTAAGTGGAGATAGAAAATCAAACCCCAGGTCATCTGTTCAAGTAATGCTGGGAAATAATAACAGCTCTCATTTGACACAGTGATGGATACTTTTTTAAAACAGAAAGAAAAATAGGGCAGGATATTTGGTAGGTGAAAGAGAATGCTTCCTTGGGGAATAAATATGGAAGACATTTGAAAGTCACTGCAGGGCCAGGCGTGGTGGCGGGCTCCTGTAGTCCCAGTTACTCCGGAGGCTGAGGCAGGAGAATCATTTGAACCCCGGAGGCGGAGCTTGCAGTGAGCCGAGGTCGGGCCACTGCACTCCAGCCTGGGCCACAGAGTGAGCCTCCGTCTCAAAAAAAAAAAAAAAAAAAAAAAAAAAAAAAGTAAGTCATTCACTGCAGAGAATCCTTGCCCTTCAAGATGGCAACATTCTATAAGAAAAAGTCAGCTTAATATTGCATCTCCCAAACACTATTGTCTTTAATTTCTCCTCGTACATGAGGAATTCTCACCGATATAAAACCAAAACCAAAAATCAAAACGCTTATTTTGAGTATTAAGCAGCTCTACCACCCGACTAATAAAAATAAATACTCCAGCTGAAACCTCCTGACATATTCCCTCCCTGGTTTGCTCTCTTTCATGTTGTTACTTAGTTTGTAATCAATTATCTTGACTCATCTTGGATATTATACGTCTTGTGTTCTCTGAAATCTTTTTATTTTCAGCAAGAAAGTCTGATTCAGATATCAAAAAAGGTCAACATATTGAACAAACCTGTTTTTCCCAGTACATTTTTGACAATTTTATTATCTTTCTTCTTATCCAATAAAAAACTAAGTGTCTCATAACTGCTGTTGTGAAATGTGCAGCTGCTTGGTGAATCATGCCTGATGAAGACGATTTTCATGGGTCAATCCAAATGAACTAATATAGCATTACTTATTCCAGAAGTAAAACCAAGAGGTGAGGTTGTCCATAACAGCCTTCTATGTGAATAGGTAGTAGCTCTATTATAATATTTTCCTTTAGCATTCAGTTCTTGTTTAGCAGATCAAACCAACACATATATTCAGAAACAAACTAGCAATCAACATGATTTGAAGATGGTGATAATAATGAACAAGCAAATGGTATAATTAACCTATACTTTTTGATATGTGTATTAAAATATGTATGCAGGTGTTTATTTTCCAGATAATGGTAGTATAGCTAAATATAATTTGTAGATATTTTTCTCCAGGTTTTGTAGCTGAGTATAAATCATTCTTACTGTATTTTCATGTTTCCCCTTCAGTTAATTTCAACTATCCCATGTGAGAATTGATATTTACCACTTCCCCAAATTTCCCAGCTCCCTTGCCTGTTTTTGGGGCCACGTGACTGTTCTGGAGAATGAGTTTTAAGGATAAGTATTTTATGTAATTTTTAAATATTTACATTTATAATTTTTGGGCATTTTTCCCTTTCTCTCTTTCGCTGTGTTATGTGATGGTAGAATTCCTTTCTTCCAGATCATGGCTGCAATAAGACAGTAAAGCCTCCCTCTCAGCCTGGGTCCCTGATTGATCTATGGATTAAGAAGCCTACCAATCCATATTGTATGTAAAATACGAGCAAAAAATAAAACTCAGTTTTGGGTTTGATTCTTAATACCCATATTCCAACCTGTTCTGACATACATGTCTCTTAAAGCCAATACATTAAGGACATTTATATTTAAAATTAAACTTTAACCAAGCCCCATTTCTTTTTTTTAAATTTATTCTTTTTAAATTTTTTCTCGGTAGGTTTTTGAGGAATAGGTGGTACTTGGTGAGTACCTATGAGTAAGTACATAGATTCTTACTCAAAGAAGCTATGAGTAAGTTCTTTTTTTTTTTTTTCTTTTGAGACGGAGTCACTCAGACTAGAGTGCAGTGGTGCGATCACGGCTCACTGCAACCTCCAGCTCCTGGGTTCAAGCAATTCTCTTACCTTAGCCTCCCAAGTAGCTGGGACTACAGGAGTGTGCCACCACACCCGGCTTTTTTTTTTTTTTTTTTTTTTTTTTTTAATTATTTTTAGTAGAGATGGGGTTTCACCATGTTGGCCAGGCTGGTCTCGAATTCCTGACCTCAGGTGATCTCCCTGCCTCGGCCTCCCAAAGTGCTGGGATTACAGGAATGAGCCACTGCGCCTGACGATGAGTAAGTTCTTTAGTGGTGATTTGTGAGATTTTGGTGCACCTATCACCCGAACAGTATACACTGAACCCAATTTGTAGTCTTTTATCCCTCCCTCCCCTCCCACCCTTTCCCCTGAGTCTGCAAAGTCCATTGTATCATTTATGCCTTTGCATCCTCATAGCTTAGCTCCCACTTATGAGTAAGAACATAGACTGTTTGGTTTTCCTTTCCTGAGTTACTTCACTTAGACTAATAGTCTCCAGTTCCATCCAGGTTGCTGTGAATGCTATTAATGCATTCCTTTTTTTTTTTTTTTGGCTGAGTAGTATTCTATCATATATAGATATATACACCACAATTTCTTTATCCACTCGTTGACTGATGGGCATTTTGACTGGTTCCATGTTTTTGCAATTGTGAATTGTGCTTCTAAAGACATGCATGCGCAAGTATCTTTTTCGTATGATTTCTTTTCCTCTGGGTAGATACCCAGTGGTGGAATTGCTGGATCAAATGGTAGTTCTACTTTTAGTTCTTTAAGGAATCTCCACGTTGTTTTGCATAGTGATGGTACTAGTTTACATTTTCACCATCAGTGTTCCCTTTTCACTATATCACCCCACCATCTATTATTATTATTTTTTATTTTTTTGATTATGGTCATTCTTGCAGGAGTAAGGTGATGTTGCATTGTGGTTTTGATTTGTATTTCCCTGATCATTAGTGATGTTGAGCATTTTTTCATATGTTCATTGGCCATTTGTATATCTTCTGTTGGTAATGGTCTATTCATATCTTTAGCCCACTTTTTCATGGAGTTTTTTTTTTTTTATTCTTGTTTGAGTTTCTTGTAGATTCTAGATATTAGTTCTTTGTCAGATAGATTGTGAAGACTTTCTCACAGTCTGTGGCTTGTCTGTTTATACTACTGACTGTTCCTTTTGCTGTGTAGAAGCTCTGTAGTTTAATTAAGTCCCACCTATTTATCCTTGTTTTGGTTGCATTTCCTGTTGTGTTCCTGGTCATGAAATCCTTGCCTAAGCCAATGTCTAGAAGAGTTTTTATCATGTTATCTTCTATAATTTTTACAGTTTCAGGTCTTATATTTAAGTCCGTGATTCATCTTCAGTAGATTTTTTGTATAAGGTGAGAGATGAGGATCCAGTTTCACTCTCCTACATGTGGCTTGTCGATTATTCAAGCACCATTTGTCGAATAGAGTGTCTTTTCCCCAGTTTTTGTTTGCTTTGTTGAAAATCAGTTGGCTGTTAGAATTTGGGTTTATTTCTGGGTTCTCTATTCTGTTCCATTGGTCTATGTTCCTATTTTTTTTGTATCAGTACCATGCTGTTTTAGTGACTAATGGCCTTATAGTATAGCTTGAAGTCAGGTAATGTGGTAATGTGATGCCTCCAGATTTGTTCTTTTTGCTTAGTCTTGCTTTGCTTAGTCTTGCAGGCTCTTTTTTTTGGGGGGGGGTTCCATATGAATTTTAGGATTGTTTCTCCTAGTTCTGTAAAGAATGATGGTGGTATTTTCACGGGAATTGCAGTGAATTTGTAGATTGTTTTTGGCAGTGTGGTCATTTTCACAATATTGATTCTACCTATCCATAAGCATGGGATGTGTTTCCATTTGCCAAAGCCCCATTTCTATTTCTCCTTCTGTCTAAGAAATTTAATTCAAGTAATATTACTTTTTTATATAAAAATCTTGTTTCTGTTACCCCTTTGTATTACCTTCTATTCTAATCTTCTAACTAATTACTGTATTATTGTCATTATTTGAGGACATTGTGTTCTCATTCACAGTACTTTCTTTTATTTTGTTCAACAACAACTTTCTTTAGAACCCAACAAGATAGACATTTATCTCTGTAACATCTTAATTTCTAAATATTTTTATCTACTTTTTACTTCAGACCATATCTTTAATAATAAAACTTAATATTACCTGAAACATTTGCACCATTAAAACCTTACTATGTTCACTGTCTTTTTATGTCCTCCAAATTGTCCACTTCTCTTATTTCTTTATTGTCTCTGCAGTGGTTCTTTAGAAATATCAGGGCATTTTTCCTTAGACTTAGGTCATTTCCTTCTACTAGCAAACTTCTCTTCCTTTTATTCTAATTTTTTTACTCAGCTAAGATATCATGGTTAATCCCTTCAACAAATTCTTTGCCAATATCCTCTACATGCTTACCTAATTGGCCTGCCTGTACACCTGCACATGCATGAACACACATGTGTGCATGCACACACACCCATCCACACACGTTGTGATGACTAATCAGATTAATCTGTTTATCTTCTATACTTTTAATGCCAGATTCCTATTCCCCTGAAGTAAAACCATAAATTATGTAAATAATGTTGCTGGAACTTTGTGTTACTGAAATTTACCTAGTAAGCTCCGCTTTCTATTTTCTATAGTGGTTATTGATTAACCTCTCTACTTTGCTCAAATATAACAGAATGCCACTATCCACATACCTCATGCTCACAGAATATTATACTTTCTTCTTCAATTAGAGAATAAAAGGTATTATGTAAGATTTTTTAAAAAGCTTTCCCAAGTGATTTTTAAGTTACTTTCAATCCTAATTGTTTAGATCTTTTCCTTCACCCTTCATTACAGTGAATGTTCTCATTATCCATCCTGCAAAAGGTAAATCAATTCCCTACATCAGTGCTTTGAAACCCATACCCTCATTCTCTTTTGTAACTTTCCTGTATCAATTATATCTTCACTCACCTCTATTTTTACATTCTTCATCTTATTTGTATTTTCATTTCACTATTAAACATACTGAAAACTAAAATATCTTAATAAAAATGTATCTAAGTATAATAACAATAGTTTATTTTGCTTGAGAATGAACAAGCAATGAGTTTTCACTCTTGATAAGGTAAAAAACATTTTCTATTTAGATTTTTCTCTTTTAAGTCATTACTTTTAACTCTTTTAAGTCATGTCTTTATGAATGAAACACTAAGGTGATTATGATAGATGGTGACTGAGTGGCCTCTGTCATTACATAGATTCAGTTGTATAAGAGGTCACTCCATGAATGGAGGGAAATCTGAACATAAGCTACATATACATAAATGAAGATCCATTTCAACATTTACTGGAAAGAGGCTACTTTTCTCTTTTAACATCTGTATAATGTAGCCTTGTTTTCAAAAGGATCTCTAGATCTCTCTGTGTTGTTAAAATAGTAGGGATGATATATATATGCCTTCAGTCTGGGGCCAGTGCTGCTCCTTGTCCATCATTTTTGTAAGCAAGGGTTTCTATATGAGGACACTTGCAGTGTTTTGTCCTAGCCCCTTTGTGTTCATTTATAATTACTATGACTTATATCCTGCAGTCAGTCAAGTGATTCCAGATCTCCTGCTCTAAACTCAAAGTTTATCTGAAGCTTTTCTGGGAAGAATGCATTCTGCCTTGGCTGTTGGTTTCTCTGCATGTTTATCTTTGTAGCTCCCTGTTTTCTGCCTTAACTATCAATAGTTTCTGCATTTTTTTCATTTTTCAATATGTTTTACAAAATTGATCTAAAGACTTTAGTTCCAACACATACTTAAAACACATACAAAGCTTATCTTAAATATGAGAAAATAGTGCCAGGGTACACTGGTAAGCTTAGAATAAAGAAAAGGAACCACAGCTGTTACAAGTGAATCTCAATGTGGGTACAGTGAGTGGAAGTCAAAATCAATATGTTTCCTCTGTCATTTCAACTGGAGACAAATTATCAGAGAGAAGTGCTGTGTGTTAGATTTTTATACAGGGAACTTATTTCAGACTTAAGACATGGTGAACAAATGGAGCTAGAAATTAGTTATCAAAAGGGGTCAATATGTGTGCCAGAGCTTGGGAATTCCCATCCACAAATATGCCCCCACAAGGAAACCTGCCATCAGCTAAGATTGTGCTCCAGATGGGAGAAAACAAGAGCCACAACAATTTGTGAGAATCCTAGACCACTTGGTAGTGTGAAAATCAAATTTTCATGACTACAAGAGATGCAGAGTCCATGAATACAAGAATTAATATAATAAAATGTGTGAACTGAAAAAAAATGAGTGAGCACCAGCAGAGGCCCACCCATATTTCACCATTAAGATGTAAGATGCTTTGATAACCTGGGGCATTGGATTCCCACAGAAAACCAAGCTCCCAAAAATATGCTCACGACAAGTATTAAACAACACGCACGGAAGCGTTGGCGAATCTACTAAGTGAGCAAATTAGGAGAGTTGTATACACTAAGAAGATTTTAAAATAAAGTAGACCGGAATATATTTTAAAATATAAGATGTCTGAAATGTACAAAGCATTAAAAGAGGAATGCAAACAAACAAAAAAAACCCTGTAAAAACAGGACACTGGAAAAAGAGCATCTTTCAAAAGAAATCAAATAGAAATTCTGTAAGTGAAATATAAAAATGAAATAAAAGCTCAGTGGAAAAATTAAACAGTAAACTAGACAAATAAAAAAAGATAATCAGTGAGTCATAAGTTGATTTTTCATGTATTTAAAAACATTTTGACCACCTACTTTGTGTAGACTAGTAAGGCTCTGCCCTTATCCTTACACTCCAGTTGGATAAAGAGACAGGAAATAAAGAAGCAGATAAATCCCTAATAAATAATGTACTTCCAAGAAGTGATAAGTGATATGAAAAAAAAAAAAGTAGGATACTGCAAAAGAGAGTACTATGAGTCGAGAGAGACAAGTTAGGGTAGTCTTGGAAAATCTCTCCTAGAAGGTAATATGTAAGTAGAGACATAAGTGAAAGAATGTAAAAAGCAAGACAAAGGTCTAGGAAAGAATATTCCAGGTGAAAGAGGCAGTAAAAGGAAAGGTCCTGAAATGCCAATTAATGTTGCTCGTTGGAAGAACAAGAATGCCAGGGAAAGTATGTAAAGAAAAGAGCAGTATAAGATGATTTTTTAAAAATAAGGGCTAATTTTATTTTTGAGTCCAAAATGAATAAATGTTGAAATGTTGTCGTATCTTATCTCCTTTCCTATGAAAAGTGTTATTGTAATTGTTTATGTAATTGTTCATTGATTTATGTTCTCCTTATTGGATCATCCTTTTCAGTCTTTGTATGCATTCAGTTTGCCCCTAGACTGCACTGTGCTTCCAGTTCTTCTTGAATCTACCCAGAGGAGCCTCTCCACAGCCACTGCTGAAGGTGTCTTTGGTGATATCATTGTGACAATCTATAAAGGGATCTGGATGTCAAAATATTGCTCATTTTGCACAGAAACGATGTAAAGAGGCTTCTTCTCAACATTCCAAACTACCCTTTTTGTTACTCAGCCCTGAACCGTCACTGCTAAAATTGAAAACTTCATGTTCCTCATCTTCGCTTTTCTAGCTAGAAACTTACATTGAAACAGCAACAGCAGCAATACAACACTTACAACACACACACAACTTTACCCCACAGAGCAAACAACAGTAACTCTGCAAAGTATAATCTTTATTCATAAAAGGTCAAGAAATATGTAAATGATACCCTGAAATATCTAACCCAATCAATTGTCTCAATTGTGCACAAATAATTAGTAGATGACTAATCTAAAAATATATGATCAAATTTTAAAATAAGGTTGATACCTTATGATTTCCTTTAAAAAAGTTGCTGTAGCCTGCCAGAAGGTAAACTAAAGTGTTTATTACTTGTTCCAGAAAAGGCTTAGCAGCAAAATTCAGATAATAACCAGGCTCCATCTTTCATAAACTCAAGCATTAAGATTAGGAATAAATGTAGGTCCCAAACTAGGCCAAGATATAATTCCAATGAACTAATTATGTCCCTGTGTTCTTGTGTGTATGTGTGTGTGTGTGTAACTTCACATAGTGCCTAGCATCATTAATGTATTCAGTCACTAAATGTTAATTCATTAAATGAGAGAAAACAAAAAATACTGATACAATTTTTTTTTTGCCATTCCATTATGAATGTTATATCTGAGGTAGATTACAAGATTTATGTTGCCAAAAAATATCTTAGGTTAACATCTTCAGAGAGTTTTTCTTTAAAGATTTTCACTTGTGTCTCAGGGATGCTTTGATAGAAATTTGTTATTTATCAACATTAGCAGAGTAATTGAAAGTAAAGGAGGATGTCAGCTTTCTTCTAGAAATGAGATTTTTCAGGTCAAATGCACTTGCTTTGGAATGATTCCAGTTGCTAAAGTATCTTGCAAAAAAGTCTAAGTAAGTGCATTACATTAAATTTTTAAAATCTAAATTTAAATGTTTCTTTAATATCCCATTTCAGAGCTTTTTATGATTTGTTGGCATGTCTGAGGATAATAGTTGGTATTATTTCTGCTTCCTCTTGATCCCTTTTAATTTTTAATTTTATACTTAGGTTCTAGGTTCTTAGTTCTAGTGTTGAGTCATCATGCTTCACTAGATATCTCAGAATTATTGGTTATCTATTTGTATAAAGTAAGTCCTTACATAATGTCATTGACAGGTTCTTAAAAACTGCTGACTTTAAACAAAATGACATTTAACAAATTTTACCATAGGCTAACTGATACAAACAAGAATTAAGTTCCTATAGCATCTTTCTGGTTATAAAAACATCACCAAACCTCTAAATAAAGACCAAATTACTTAGCAAATTAAACATGGACATAAATGTGAGGTATACATACACTGAAGAAAGATTAATAGACACAAGTAAGAAAATTATTGCCCATATTATTTCAGTTCAGGGTTGTGGGTGGCCAGAACATCTCCTGGCAGCATAGGACACCCAGTGGGAACCAGCTCTGGACAGGACACCATCTTGCTGCAGAGCTGCACACACAGAAACAGAAACACACACACACAGACACAGACACACACACACACACACACACCCACAACACTGACACTCACTCACCCACACTCCTACCTAGTGGCCCAGGCTGGGAATCAATCTTTTTTTTTTTTTTTTCTCATGGTTGTAGCATCACTGAATGAAGCAATATTATTCAAGGACTTGCTATATGTGAATGAAAGCTTAAATTGATTTCAAATCACTTTTTTTTTTTTTTTTTTTTGAGACGGAGTCTCGCTCTGTCGCCTGGGCTGGAGTGCAGTGGCCGGTTCTCAGCTCACTGCAAGCTCTGCCTCCCAGGTTTATGCCATTCTCCTGTCTCAGCCTCCCTCCGAGTAGCTGGGACTACAGGCACCCGCCACCTCGCCCGGCTAGTTTTTTGTATTTTTTAGTAGAGACGGGGTTTCACCATGTTAGCCAGGATGGTCTCGATCTCCTGACCTCGTGATCTGCCCGTCTCGGCCTCCCAAAGTGCTGGGATTACAGGCTTGAGCCACCGCGCCCGGCCAAATCACTTTTTAAGACCCTTCTGCCTAGTTTAGTAGAAGCATAAGTAAAGTCTTATTTTTTTTAATCATCTAATATGTAGATTCTAAGTCAGGTGCAGAACAATATTTACTTTAGTGCAAACCAGAAGACTGTCAAAGCCAGTACTTCAATTTCTTAGTCAGTTCCTTCAGCTGCAGAAGACCAAAATTTACGTAGAAATATTTTATCTGTGTTGTTTTTTCGAATGGAAGTTTAAAATACGAAAATTTATTATTTGAAAAGAACATGTTTATTTATAAATACAGAAAAGTGTTTATCCAACTTATTTTTGCTCCCCAGGAAGCTCTATGTACAGAAAACAGTCTCTTCAGAGAGACTTATTTCTTTCTATATCCTGTGGGTAGACTAGCGAGTAGATATATACAGGGCACAGATACCTCTTTTGTGTCCCCTCTCTATTTAAGTAGAGAAAAGTTTTTAAAAAATTAAAACTATTTTGGTCTAAAGCTTTATAAGTTGCATTATATACTGATATGATTTGGCTCTGTCCCCACCCAAATCTCAACTTGAATTGTAATCCTCATAATCCCCACATGTTGAAGCAGGAACCAGGTGGGAGGTGATTGGATCATTGGGGCAGTTGCCTCCATGCTGTTCTCATGACAGTGAGTGAGTTCTCACGAGCTCCGATGGTTTTATAAGGCAGTGTTCGCTGCTCTTGCCTGCTATCTCTTGCCTGCTGCCGTGTAAGACATGCCTCTTCCCCTTTTACCACGATTGTCAGTTTTCCTGAGGCCTCTCCAGACATGCAGAACTGTGAACCAATTAAACCTCTTTTCCTTATAAATTACCCATTCTCAGGTATTTCTTTACAGAAGTGTGAGAATGAACTAAAATATATGCAGTGTTTAATTTATCATTTTTTTTCTCTTAGTTGACTATCACCTTCCACCTTATCTAGCCACAAATCCAGGACCTGCATTTTTTTTTTTTCCTATTCTCCACTGCCTAAAGGGTATTGTGTAAAAGATAAAATCCTAAAGTGAGCATGAACCTACCTCTCCCTCCTCGGTGCTCCCTATTGATATTTCAACATACTGCATCATTTTAGACAGTTTTCATTATCTGGAGATATTTTCATTCTATCAGTATATGAACTCAAGGTTGGAGATGGTGATTTATCCATCTGTGATTTTCCCAAAGAATGAATCTTGTACAAAAAAAAAAAAAAAATAGCACTCATTAACTACTGGAGAATTGTATCCAATCTTCATTCTTAATTCTCTTGATTCCAAGTGACTTCTGAGCAGCAGTTGTCATGGGGAGATTTAGAATGACTGAAGAATGTTAACAGATATTTTCACTGCATTGAGCATCAAAATGTGTAGATTTAAACTACAGGAATCTAACCACCATAAAAAATAAAAGTTGAAAAATAATTAAAAGGACAATGATAATAATAATAATAATTTTTAAAAGCAGCCAAAATATACTGAGTAGTTTCTTTGTATCAGACTCTGGTCTAAACCCTTGTCATTTACTAGCTTATTTAATGTTAAGAACAAAGCTATAATGGGTGATATTATTAATGCCTGTATTTTATTTCTCTATTGATTTTAAGTGTTTCGAAATTGTGTTTTCTTTTAGATTCAGGGTATACATGTGCGTATTTTTAACGTGCGTATATTACTGGTTTCTTACTGGTTTCCACCTATTACCCAACTAGTGAACATTGTACTCTACAGGTAATTTTTCAACCATTTCTTCCCCTCCCACCCTCACCCATTTTTGAGCCTGCAGTGTCTATTATTTCCATTTTTATGTTCATGTGTATCCGTTGTTTAGCTCCTTATTACACTTGAGAACGTGTGGTATTTGATTTTCTGTTTCTGCGTTTAGTTAGGATAGTGCATTGCCTCTATTATATAGATAGGAAAACTGACACTAAGATTTACCCCATATCAACAGCTATAAATAATCTAGCTAGCATATAAGTACTGGCAATCTGACTCTGGAGGGAGTTTGTACTCAAACTTACCTAAGGCTGTATCCTATACTTCAGAGAAACTTGTTTCAGAGAGTAGACTCATTATTGCAGTGATTTTAAAATGCAGTCTTTACTTCTATATATTTTAACAGTATTTCATTTTAAAGGTATAAATTAAAATTGTTAATATGTGAGCAGCCTGAAGAATGTGTTATTAATGTTTGAAATTGACTTTCTAAGTTAAAGGGCACAGTGTCCTGAAAATGTGGTCCTAAGGAACCCAGCTCTAAACACAGAACGTTCACAAAACACTTCTTATTAAATTGTTGGAAGCATGAGCCTCACAGTTGCTATCTCAGGTGATTCTACTACTGGCCATGCAGTCTGGTTTTTCTCTCCTTGATGAATAAACTGTCCTAATTCTAGATTATAAATGAGATGTTCAAACTGTAGGGCGCCTCTTTACTCAAACTCTGACTTCTGAGAACAGATGACAATTTTTTTAGTAGAAACACAAAGACAAATATTTCTGTCTTCTACAGAAAAAATACATAAATCTCAGCTATATATAAAACCTAGAATGTTGCATATTTTCACTCCAATTTATGGAAACTTTTTTTTCTTTTCTTCTTATTTATTTATTTATTTATTTAGAGACGGAGTCTAGCTCTGTCACTCAGGTTCTAATGTTCAGTTTTACCTTTTCACCAACTTACCACCATTGAAACAAGTGTCTCGAACTATTCCTACCTGTGTCGGAATCACCTGGTTGTGCTTGTTAAGCCTGCAGTTCCCTGGCTTTTACAGTGTAACTACTTTGTCCAGCTCTGCAAGTTGGAGCCTGGGAAGCTGGCGGGGTAAAAATAAAAGAATGAATGAATGGATGAACCAAGTCATTATCATATAAAAATTCCTGCCATGAATCCTTTCTTTTCTCCTTTATTTAAATTTTCCGTTCAGAAATGCATCATTTTCTACCCATGTTATTGCACCTTCTCTTTCTGTTTCCAAATGCATCACTGACATGGTTTCTGCTTCTTCCATGGTACTGAGGCCTTCTTTAGAAATTATTATAATTTTTAGCTATTCCTTCTTCCTTTATTTATTGTGACTAACTCTTTATCTTCAATTATTTTAACTGCTAAGTTTTTTGAACTTGGCATTTTAATATTTTTTGTTAATAAATTACTCTTTCTCTTCTTCTAATCACTAAATATATTCATTTGTATAATCTCAAGCAGGCAGTAGTATCAGAGAATAAGATGATAATGCCACCATTCTTACCTGTAATGTCTCATGCCAGTGTGTATGGTGAGTTGAAATATGAAAATCAGTGAGAAATCACTGTCATCAGTGGCTCTGCAATTTAATTGCTGGCTACATAATTTTAGTCAAGTCATTTGACATCATTGAATTTTCATAATCTCATCCATCAATTGGGATTGTAGTAAACCTAAAGCTATATTGTGCTTGAATTACATTAGTTAATCCTTGTGCATATGTTTGGCAAAGTGTCTAGTTTTATAAAAACTTTCTCTTCTTTAGAGTTATGCTTGTTTGCTTTATCTTATAGTCTACTCACATTAATAAAAACTGACCAAGAGTAATTGATATATTTCATAACGAATAAAGCTAGAAACCTAGCTTTATTAATTATAAAGAAGTACATTTGTTATTGTAGTATATCTGTGCATAAATCTGTACTTACAGAGATTCAACCTTACATACACATGCAAAGAGAGAGAGAATCAGCTTTTTTCGAATGTCTTATTTTGCCAGGTATTTAATATACATGAATCTAACTTATTTAGTATTATTATTATTTAAGTTTTACAAATGTAAACATCAATGGATAGTGACTTTCCCATTGGCCACAGTAGGATATGATGGTATTCTGACCTGTGGGTTTGAATACAGGGGTAAAGTGAAAGGATCAATTTGGCAAGGACCAAAATTTGTATCTGGAATTGTCTGCTGCAAAACCCACGGCTCGTCTCTACCACACAGGTTTCCAAGCTGCTTGAGTTTTTGCTGCCAGGTTTAACATGGATTTTTGTGTGTGTTTCTTTTGTTGTTTGTAAAATCAATATTGCTTTAGCCTCCAAGCAAAATGTAAAGGTCAAGGATTATGACTATTTCCATTGTTTTGCTCTTTCTAGTCCTCTAAATACTGAGATTTATATTCAATCATATTTTCTGACTAAGCTGATCCCTGTGGATAAATGGGGTTACTTCTTTTATGCCAAATTTATCCACCTGCCTTTGGTCTTTCTTCTTACAAATTAAGTAGTAAATAATGCAAAGCATATTGAATTACCATTTTTGAAGGTCAGCTTATATATTAAAACCTATTATCTAATAATGAATTTTAATAATGATACCATATGATATACATTTATATAATTAAAATTAGGAGCATTGACTTGAATACTACAAATTAATATTTTTAAATGACCTTTTTTGGTACATATTAATGAATAGCATTAATCAACAAATATGTAGAGTCTTTAGCAAAAAAACTCCGAGTTACAGTTGATAATTATAAAGAAGCCATTTTGAATGTACTTAATTTTTTTGATTTATTATTCCAGGGATTCACCTCTCTACCCAACGAAAATAAAGAACTGCTGTTGTGTTTACAGTTAAAATAAATTCTGTTTTTATCTCCTGATACCACAGATATTAAGCAGTTTTAGAAAATTACAAGGCATTTAGGAGAAATAAATCATGTTTTTCCTGTGGTGTGCTCCTGGGAGATAACGTGTCTCTCAGGGGAGCAATGCCAACTCTTGCAGTTTCTGGGTATAACGTGATCCATAGCCATTAAATACTAAAAGCTAGTGTTCTCTTTCTATCTTTATGAAAATAAGACATGATTTACTCTAGGGCAGTGCTGTACTTAAAAGACTACTTTTCTTTTTAACGACTGAAGGGACATTTGAACAAAATGTTTAATTTTATATTTCTGCCAATGTTACATAGGCAGCATTGTAATAAACCACATGACTGGATTCTTGCCAAAGATCATAAAATGACAAGCTTAAAGTCTATAGGCAAAACTATTTGTGATAAATTATTTTCCATTTTAAGAAACATACCAAGTGAGTAACTTTATGGTTTTCTGAGTTTAAATTTGGCGTGATTGAATGAATTGTTCTCGTTGATGAAATAACTGTAATTCCACTCTACAGCTAAGGTGCTACATAGCGAATCAATTTGAAAATCCACCAAAATACTAAGTATGGTGTGTGACATGCATTGCATGTCCTGGATTGCCTTTGTATTCCTCATAGTAACTCATTTTAAATTGCAAAGTAACCACTTCTCTGAAATTTAATTTCAAATGCTACTTTCTTCATGTGTGGTATATAGGAAAGAATATAGTTTTTGGAGTCAAGATAAAACTTAGTAGTAATATGGTCTTAATTTCTACTGGCAAATAAAAAATGTAATTTACACGTTTTTGGGGTAAAGTGATGAAATATATAAAGCATCTAGCATAATGCTTTTCAAAATCTAGTTTCTCATTAATAAAACCTATAGAAAAGTTTCTATTTCATTTTCTGTCACATTTATTCTTGCTTGCAATTCAATATTAGTATAATATATGTAATAGTTTAAATATAAATGAAATATAGTTTCTTTTACCTTTTTCTCTAAATTTTATTGTGTTTTTTTTTAAATATAGAAAATTTGAAGGATAGTAAAATAAATGCCGTATAACCTACACTTGGATTTAATAATTGTTAATACCTTGACAAATTAGTTTTCTTTCGTTTTCGTTCTCTCTTCCTCTCTTTCTCTCTCTCTCTCTCCTTATTTCTTCTACTGGCCAAATTTGGGACATTTTAATGTCAAAAAAGGTGATGACTAATTTTGAAATACTGAATAGATAACAATCCATGGACTCAGAGTGCTACACACAGGTAGACACCAGGGAGTTCTTTTTATAGAATAGTGAAGATAGGTAATAAATGGAGAAGGAGTGATGGGATTAAAAAATCACCATTTGTAACCTTAGTGAAATGATTATTTGGGAAGGAATCAGCAATGGGTTCCAAAACAAAGTGGAAAGCATATTTGTATAGTACCAGTGTTTCACAGATTGCCTGCTAATTTCAGAGGTAAAAATCATTCATTTAATAGAGAGCTTCCAGCCACCATCTTAACCAAGGACTCAACCTCAGCATCATGAATAGTAGGAAAACTTGACCTTACATACCTGCTGATAATACAAAACAGAAAATACATGGCACTACTTTTGAAAGTTTCCCACCATTTAACCTTTATCTAATCACTTCTCTAGTCCTCATTTCAGTTTTCCATAGGAAAACTTTCCATAGGAAAACTTTTCCAAGGAAAAGACAGAGGAATACATTTAAGAAAATACCAGGAAACCATAAGACACATTTAAAATATTTACAATCTGTTGACAACTGACTTAATTGCTTTAAAAATGCCATAAAGGAGAAAGAAATGTTGAAGTATTAGAGAAAACTAGTAGTGTCTTTACATATGAGGGATACAAGGGCATCTAGGACATAGTATGCATACACAGTTAGTACTTTCTTTGGTTTTTGTATTGATTCATTATACAGCACCTTAAGTATATAGTCTAACTAAAGTTATTTGATCAGTGGTAACAACTCATTTAATCATTCTGACTTCAGAATTCCTAAAATTATTCTGGTGGTTTCTTTCACAAAAAGAAAATTAATTTATAACAAATATTTGTGTCTACAGTCTTCAAGCCTGTAAGAGTATGCGGTTTGGCAGATACTTAGGTAAATGACCTCCTACAAAACTTAGATGGAATCTTGTTTCAAAATCAAAATTATACATATTATTTTGTAAACATTTAGAATAAATTTGAATATTGTTTAGATGTTAGATAACATGAGGAAATTATTGTTAATTTTTTAAACTATGATAATTGTTATCACAGAAGAAAAGGTCATGTTTTTCTTAGGAGATGCATTTGAAATGTCTAGGATTGGAATGTTTTCTGCTTATGGTGCAATTATACTAGAAAACTAATTAAATGAAAAATTTTATAGACCCAACTACCTAAAAATAAACAACTACATACAACAACTCCTATGTTAAAGGGTAAATACAAACCCCAGAATAACTAAGTTATTTATTTATCAAATAAAGTTAATTCTCTAGATGATCATAGGAAACACAGCAGTAAAATCATCTCTAAAATTTGAATGCTGATATAGTTTTTTTTTGTAAACTCATTTATTTTTTTTATATCCTTCTAATGTTTCTTTTTTATTGTCTATTTTCTTAATTTTAATTTTTGTGTTTACATAGTAGGTACATGGGGTACATGAGAGATTCTGATATAGGCATACATTGTGTAATAATCACAACAGGGTGAATGGAATATTCATCCTCTCAAGCATTTATCCTTACTTTGTGTTACAAACTATCCAATTGTACTTTTAGTTATTTTTAAATGTACAACAAAATTGTTGACTGTAGTTGCCCTGTTGTGCTATCAAATACTAGATCTTACTTATTCTAACTATATTTAGTATCCATTAACCATCCCCACTGCCCATCCCCTATTCCCTTGATAGTCACTGGTAACCATCAATCTACTCTCTACCTCCGTGAGTTAAATTGCTTTAATTTTTAGCTCCCACATATGGGTGAGAATATATGAAGTTTGTCTTTCTATGCCTGGTTTATATCACTTAACATGATGACCTCCAGTTCCATTCATGTTGCTGCAAATGACAGGATCTCATTTATTTGTGGCTGAATAGTGCTTCCATTGCATCCACATTTTTCTTTTTCAGTTTGTCTGTTGATGCACAGTTAGGTTGATTCCAAAGTTTGGCTTTTGTGAATACTGCTGCTAATAAACATGAGAGTTCAGATATCTCCTTGATAAACTGATTTCTTTTTTTGTGTGTGTATATACCTAGCAGTGGGATTGCTGCATCATACAGTAGTTCTTTTTTTACATTTTTAGTCTTTAATTTTATGGGGGCATAGTAGGTATATATATTTATGGGGTTCATGATACATTTTGATATAGGCATACAATGTGTAATAATTACATCAGCGTAAATGGGGTATCCATCATCACTGAAGCATTTATCGCTTGTGTTACAAAGAATCTAATTATTTTAGTTATTCTAAAATGTAGAATTAAATTGTTATTGACCATAGCCACCACAGTGTGCTCTCAAATACTAAAACTTCTTCATTTTTTTCTATTTTTTGTACCTGTTAATGATCCCCGCATTCCCCCCAATGACCCCATTACCCTTCTCAGACTCTGTCATTCTTCTGTCTATCTCCATGAGTTCAATTGTTTTAATGTTTAGCTGAGAACACATGACGTTTGTCTTTCTGTGTCTGGCTTATTTTACTTAACGTAATGACCGCCAGTTCCATCCATGTTGTTGCAAATGACAGGACCTTATTGTTTTTTGTGGTTGAATAGCATTCAATTGTGTGTGTGTGTATATATATGCCACCTTTTCTTTATCTATTCATCTGCTAATGGACATTTAGGTTGCTCCCAAATCTTGGCTATAGTGAACAAAGCTGCCGTAAACATGGCAGTGCAGATATGTCTGCAATATATTGATTTTCTATCTTTTTGGTATATACCTAGCAGTAGGATTGTTGAATCATATGGTAGCTCTATTTTTAGATATTTTAGGAAACTCTAAACTGTTCTCCATAGTCGTCATGCTAACTTACATTCCCATCAACAGTGTACAAGGGTTCTCTTTTCTCCACATTCTTGCCAGCATTTGTTACTGCCTGTCCTTTGGATAAAAAAACATTTTAACTTGGATGAGATATATCTCATTATAGTTTGACTTGCATTCCTCTGATGAACAATGATGTTGAGTATCTTTTTGTATACCTGTTTGCCATTTGTATGGCTTGTACTGAGAAATGTCTACTCAGATCTTTTGCTAATTTTTAATTGGATTTTTATATTTTTTTCCTAAGAGTTGTTGGAGCTCCTGATATATTCTGGTTATGAATCCCTTGTCAGATGGTGAGTTTCCAAATATTTTCTCACATTCTGTGGGTTGTCTCTTCACTTCGTTGATTGTTTTCTTTGTTAGTCAGAAGATTTTCAGCATAATATAATCCCATTTTTTCACTTTTCTTTGATTGCCTGAGGGGTAATACTCAAAAAAATATTTGCTCACTTCAGTGTCCTGGAGAGATTCCCCAAAAACTATTTTTTTTAGCAGTTATGTAGTTTGAGGTATTGTACTTAAATCTTTAATCAATTTTTATTTTATTTTTGTATATGGCAAAATATATGGATCTAGGATCATTCTTCTGCATTTGGAAAACCAGTCTTCCCAGCAACATTTATTGAAGAGACTCTCTTTCCCCAGCATATATTCTTGACACATTTGTCAAAAATGAGCTCACTGTAAGTGTGTGGATTTGTTTCTGCTCTCTGTTCTGTTGCACTGGTGTCTGTTTTTATGCCAGTACCATGCTGTTTTGGTTACTATAGCTCTGTAGTGTAATTTGAAGGAATGTAATGTGATACTACCAGTTTTGTTTTTTTTGCTTGGGATAGCTTCGGCTATTTTGGGTCTTTTGTGGTTCATATGTATTTTAGGATTGTTTATCCATTTCTGTGAAGAATGTTGTTGGTATTTTGATAGGCATTGCATTGAATCTATGGATTTATTTGGGTATGATAGACATTTTAAAAATATTAATTCCTCAATTCATGAACATGGACTATCTTTCCATATTTTTGTGTACTCTTCAATTTCTTTCATCAATGTTTTGTTATACTTTTCACTGTAGATATCTTTTGTTTCTTTGGTTAATTCCTAGATATTTTGTTTCATTTGAGGCTATTGTAAATGCTATTACATTTTTTTTTCAGATTGTTTGATGTTGGCTTATAGAAAATTACCAATTTTTGTATTGGTAATTTTGTCCTGCAACTTTACTAAATTTGTTTATCAGTTCTAATGGTTTATTTGTGGAGTTTTAAGTTTTTTCAAGTATAAGATCATATCATCTGCAAACAAAAATATAACTTGACTTCTTTCTTGCCAGTTTGGATGCTCTTTATTTCCCAATTGCTCTACATTGAATAACAATGATGTAAATAAGTATTCTTTCTGTTTTCCAGATTTTAGAGAAAAGGCTTTAAGTTTTCTCCTATTCAGTATGATATTAGCTGTGGGTCTGTAATATATGGTCTTTATTATGTTGAGGTATGTTCTTGCTATACTCACTTTTTGGAGTCTTTTTTCTTTTCTTTTTGAATAATGAAGAGATGTTGAATTTAATCATATACTTTTTCAGCATCAGTTGAAATGATCATATGGTTTCTGTCCTTCATTCTGTTGATATGATGCATTACATTGATTGATTTCCATATGTTGTAGCCTCTTTGGACTTCTAGGATACATCTCACTTGTTTATGATAAATAACCTTTTTAGGGTGATGTTGTATTCGATTTGCTGCTATTTTGTTGAGGATTTTTGCATCAGTGTTCCTCAGGGATATTGGCCTGTAGTTTTCTTTTTCTGAGGTGTCTTTGGTTTTACTATCAGGGTAATACTGGCCTCATAAAATGAGTTTAAGATATTTTTTCATGAATTTTAATTTTTATTTTAAGTTTTGGGCAGCATTTGCAGGATGTGCAGGTTTATTACATAAGTAAATGTGTGTCATGGTAGTTTGATGCACCTATCAACCCATACGTGGATATTAAGCCCAGCATGCAATAGCTGTGTTCTCATTGTTCAGCTCCCACTTGCAAGTGAGAATATGTAGTGTTTGGTTTTCTGTTTCTGTGTTAGTTTGCTGAGAATGATGGTTTCCAGCTTCATCCATGTTCCTGCAAAGGACATGAACTCATTCTTTTTTATGGCTGCATAGTATTCCATGTTGTATATGTGCCACATTTTCTTTATCCAGTCTTACAAGAGCTCCTGAAGGAAAAACCATCAAGTTTCTTTAATATTCCAGAGTTCTTTAGCGCACGGTGGTAAGGCTTGCCAAAACTAAAGTTCTGACTCCCAGGGTGGATGATTTGCCTCCGGGCTGGTCTAATTGCTCTCTCTTAGGCGCTGGCCAAATTTGGTCCTGTGTCACTTTTTGCTGTGACCGGGCAGCAGTGGGTTTAAATGCAAAGTCTCAAATAGCTGGGCATAGTGGTGGGCACCTGTAATCCCAGCTATTCGGGAGGCTGAGGCAGGAGAATCACTTAAACTCAGGAGGCAGAGGTTGCAGTGAGCTGAAATTGCATCACTGCACTCCAGCCTGCGCGACAGAGCAAGATTTGGTCTCTAAATAAATAAATAAATAAATAAATAAAATGCAAAGTCTCACAATCACTGTACTCTTATCTCCTCCAAGTGCACAGATTCCTTCTCCATGACACTCAGCCACTGTTGAGGGATGGCAGGAACTGGTGTAGGTAATTTGAGGGTGTTTATTCTAACCTCTTCAGCGCCTTTTTCAGCGATATGAAGTTAAAACCAGGTACTGATTGCTCACCTGATTTCTGGTTCTCATGAAGGTGCATTTTGTGTGTGTGCGTGTGTAGATATTTGTTTAACTTGATATTCCTGTTGTGAGGACGATCACTGGAGGCTTCCATTCAGCCATATTGCTCTGGTTCCTTGTTTCCATGCTAATATAGTTTTTAAAATATCCTTGATTCTTGAAAAATATCTTACATGGCTATTAAAACATTAGTTTTTACATTTCTTGCTTTGTACTCCATCAAAATGATATTCTGTTGCTTTGCTTTGTTTGTTGTCAGAATCTGTCAAATGAATTTGTTTCTTCTCTCTTCAAATGATAGACTTTTTCCTGGAGATCCAATGTAATTTCTTAAACTTAAAGCCTACAAATGTTACTGGAGTATTTCTCACACAACTTTCCCACTAATTCAGTGAGCCCTTTCAAGCTTTAGAGTTTGATTTTCTCTTATTTCTGGAAACCGTTCTTAAAACATTGTTTTAAATATTAATGACCTTTTGCACTGTTTTTCTTTTAAAGAGACTTTATTTATTCATATATTGGAAACTTCTTCTCTCTGCTTTATTTTATTACATTATTTTTTATCCAACTTACATTTTCTGCTTTTTTCATTCTATTTTATAAATTTTACTGTTTCCTTATGTGGAAATCTTGTAATTAACTTTTTATTGCTGGTATGATTTATTATATTATTTTATTTTGGAGTATAAATATTTCCTATTTTAGTACTTACTATTGTATGTCTATATTCTGAATTTCTACATTTCTGATGAATAGATTTTATATACATATTTATTTAATTATATGTAATTAGTGCCAAAATATCATGTTTCATTTTCTTTTCATATTTTCCCTTTTTTGGAGTTTTATTATTTGTTGCAAAGTTTTGATTCTCAAACTTTTGTTTGAGGGTATTTGCTTTGTGTATGTTTGTTGACTCTTTTGTTTAGAATTTTTCTTTATTGAAAATAATATGGAAGCCTGTTTGGGAAGAGGCTAGAGAACAAATGGTTTATTTACTTGGGTTTTAGTTTGAGCGCTCTGTACTATTGCTTTGATGAAGTTATTAAGCACAAATTTAAAATGTCACAAAATTTTTGTGCAATTTTCCCATGTCTCTTGTTTTAATAGTTCAATAAATCTTAAGATAATCTTAAAGATTTACAGTCAATAATTGACCTATATACTATACATCTTAGCATAATTAAAACTTGAGATCTATATTTCCTCACTTAAAATAACTGTGACATCCTATAAAATAATGTTATATACCAGTATTTTTACCTTTTCTACTTTGAGAAAAATACAGCCCAATAAGAAGAGCAAATAAAATAACACATTGACTTCGTAGCCACAGCATTGTTGGGCCATGTGCATATCACAAATTTAAATTTAGTCTAAATAGTGCAATGTGGATAAATAAGTACCTGAGAAAAGTAGTTATATCCTAAAACTAACCAGGAGTAGATATTCAATAAGGACTTTCACAGAAGAAAAAAGAGCAAGGACAGTTGCAGCACAGATAACACCAACTAAGTTTCACTCTCAAATATCACTGAGGATATCACTAAAAGTGGGAAGATACTGACAATGGAGGTTACTTGTTACTGGAAAACAAAAGAAAACAACTATAAAAATGTTGAGGGCCATTTTTTTGGGAGAGGGAAAATACCTTGGAGAGAGAATGTATCCTTTGAAGAAAAACTCAAAATTTAAAAAAACAAACTGCTGTATTACTTTCTCTTTTGTGATATTTTAAAGTTGTGCTTAATAATTTCCAGGTGAATAATTCAGGTGAAATCAGTCAATAGGATATTTCAAAATGTTAAGGTATTTGTTAGCCTAGATAATGGTTCTGAATCTTTCTTCATTTGGTCTTGATATGGTTTCTCCCAAGATACTTTTTTTTTTTTGTTAATAGATATTTCATAACTTATGTATTTAACAATCCTGAACTTTTGTTTCATAACGTTACAAGAGTCAGGGATTCTGTGACCTCTTTTGCAGAAAAGAACAATTTCCTATCCAGAGATAACCAGCTTAAGAGGTTATTGAGAGGCTATATATGTCTGTTGAGCTAAAGTAAGTAACAAGTAATTGACAACTGGTTGTCCTCATTTATTGGTATTTTTAAAATACACATAATGAAGCATTTGTTATTATCCTAGAGAAATTTGAGATCATTTTAAATGTATGAAAATATGGTTTTGTAATTTGTTGTTTTTCTGGATCTGTATCTATTTATCTTTCCACCATACTGATATGTTCATCATCTCTCATTACTCTAGTTTAATAGCATTATTGTTTTAGAAACAGAGACAAAACCATATTAAAGATTGAACTTAATCTGTATACAGAGGTCTTCTTTTTATATATATACATATGTAACAAACCTGCACATTGTGCACGTGTACCCTAGAACTTAAAGTATATTAATAATAAAAAAAGAGAGGTATTCTTGAGGGTGGCAGACAACGCTAATGCCTCTAAACTTAATATTCCTAATATCTGTTTAAAACTACAATACAATTTAAACTTCACAAAATGGTTAATAAACAATAAGATTGGTTTTGGTCGAAAACATTTCCTATCGGTTTATTTCAGGGTTTATTTATTTTTTTGATTAAATGTATGTCTCTGTTCTCTGTGACTTGCATAGCAAGTTCATTACGCTGTTATAATGCTTCTAAGGATTCAGAAGTGTTGAATAGTATTTTTAGAATCCATAAATAGATAAATTGATGACAAATGCTCAATTCCTAGAATGTCATTTTTTCTTTATACCTTTCAAAACATATATTTAAATTTATGTATTTAAATTGTAGAGTCTGAAATTTCTATATAGTAACAGCCAGATCACTTTTTCCAATGAGAATTTATACTCTGTAGTACATTTTTTAACCCAGAGATATAAAAATTATAGCTTATATTTTCAAATACTATTTATCGAGTATAGCAGATTCACAGTAAAATTTGCAATAGGAGAAAAAACCATATGTAAATTGATAGCATCTATAGAAAACAATGACTATTAAGTACTCTTTAGTAATATTAGTGAGGTAACTGTAATCCAGTGACACAACTGATACTTTCTAAGATTCATTTAAAGTAAAAAATGCAAATTTTGAATATGTTTTCTGTCCGAAGTCATAAATATAGAAAAGAAAGTGGCCCTGATAATTTACTTATAGAGCAAACTTTACTTGAACATTTAGAACATTTATTTACAACTTGAGTATTTAAACAATTATTTATTAATAAAATTGCTGTTAGCAATGATATTAAAATGTCAACATAACTAAACTTATAATGTGACTGTTTCTGAAAAATCTTTATACAAATACTCTATTACTGAATTGTTGTGTAATTGTTACTCATGTTCTTGCCTCTTCTAATCGATAGAGAATATTTTCATAAAGCTATCAGCTCAAATGCATGGCTACCCTTAAGGCCTAGAAGAATTAAGACAACAGACATCTGGGACTCCCCATTAATATAGGCAAGTGTTTAAGAAAATGTAGTCACTAGATGGTTTTGCCAAATTATAGCAATTTGTAGTCTTCACTGCTTCTACACAACCCATTGAGTATATATACACACACACATATATTATGTTAACAGTAAGTACATATTAACACAGTTATATCCAAATAAATTGCAGGGTATTTCCACCAAAAATTTTGTTACAAACTGGTTAAGGTATGGATTTCATAGGATGACATCGGAAAATATCCTGTTAATTAAATAGCAGACACCTACTTTGTTGTTAAGCTAAATGTTGGGGAAAGCAGTTGATCCCTGTTTTTCTTGAATTAGCTTTTATGCTAGTCTCTGAGAATACCAAAATGAAAAATATACTGTCTTTGTCCTCTAGAAGTATTTACAAATTAATCACAAAACAATTACATTAACTGACTAATAACTGGTTTTGCTTTCCCAAGGTGAAGCTAAAGATGAATAACTCAAACAGCATATCTTTAGAGGTTGGATATTTAGTTCAAATATAATTCATATAAATCTAAAGCAAAAGAGTCATATTAAATCGCTATCTAATGATCTAATTTAATTCACTTTAATATGTATTTGTACTGCATAACATTTCTTGAATATATATATATATATATATCGGAAATGAGATAAGACTAACAGGTTGATTTTAACTGTGGTGGTGGTGGTGGTGGTGGGGGTGATATGTGGATTGTAGGGGTAGCACTGTAAAGAGTAATCAGCCCCAAGAAAGAAAAATGGTCTAGCATCACTAAGGTCTCCACTCAGAAAATGATACGAAAAGTCAAACTTCAAATTATTTTTGTGGGAGGTAAGGGAGGTTGACTAGTCCATTAGGTTCTGAATTCCAAAATAAAATTGATAAATTTTAGGTTGTTAAATAATAGAAAGTTGTTCACAAATACAAGCTTCAGAACGCTAGGTGGAGGCAAAAAGAGGTAGTGGCACAAGAAATAGTCAATTTTTATATTCCTACCAATAAAAGTAGTAGGGCTTCAGAGTTAGTAGACCAAACAAGTGTATTATTAAGTGCCTGCTTTTTAAAAATGTTATGGACACAAAACATATTTTGCACACACCTTTAAAAACAGATCAGTAGGAGCTCTGAAAGAAAACACAGCATTATTAGCTGGGCATGGTGGCATGCATCTGTACTTCCAGCTGCTCAGGAGGCTTAGGCATGAGAATCGCTTGAGCCAGGGAGGCTGAGGTTGCAGTGAGCCGAGACTGTACCACTGTACTCCAGCCTGGTGACAGGAGAGACTTCATCTTGAAAGAAAACAACAACAACATTAAAAACCCACAAGCATTAACAGCATTAATAGTAGAGGTTTTCTCAGGAGAGGAGAACTAGGTGATTGGGGGAGAGCAAAGAGAGACTTTTCCTTGTAGATTTAGAAAACAATATTTAAATTTCCTACTGAATCTTACACTACATGCACACTTTTGGTTTTAAAAAGTACATTAGTGGCCGGGCGCGGTGGCTCCAGCCTGTAATCCCAGCACTGGGAGGCTGAGACGGGTGGATCACGAGGTCAGGAGATCGAGACCATCCTGGCTAACACGGTGAAACCCCGTCTCTACTAAAAAAATACAAAAAACTAGCCAGGCGAGGTGGCGGGCGCCTGTAGTCCCAGCTACTCGGGAGGCTGAGGCAGGAGAATGGCGTGAACCCAAGAGGCGGAGCTTGCAGTGAGCTGAGATCCAGCCACTGCACTCCAGCCTGGGCGACAGAGCGAGACTCCGTCTCAAAAAAAAAAAAATAAAAAAGTACATTAGTAAAAATATGTACTTCATGGAAATACTATTCCACATAATTTATGCAACTACAAATAGGAAAGATATAGATATAGATATCATAAGGTCTTATGTAACTGCTGAGATGTATTCTGAGTTCTTGACAATTATCACTTTCAATTGTCATTTAATACTATTTTGGAAACAAGTTTTTGTTTATTTGTTTAATTTTATTTTAGTTCTTAAAAATCTGTCAACCACCCAAGTATAGGATGGAAATAACACCTTATAACCCCATCAAGAATCCATAAAGCTGGTGGGTCAGTCAGAGACCCCACTAATATCAGCTTCAGTGAATAGAGGTTTCAATGTGAAGAAGCTCATAGCTGGGCCGATGTTGCCATGGCTCTACTGCCACTGACTCTGAGACTCCCTGATGGCAGGGCTTTATTTCTGTGATGTCATCATGTGTGTGTCTCCCTGGTAGTGCCTAGAGCCTCTTGACTTCAACTCCCTAGCCAGATATGTGACATAAGTAAACCCCATTTGTCAGAAAGCCTAGAAAAAGACATTACATTTTAGCTGTCTCTACAGAGTGGGCCAACAGGGGAGTAAGTGTTTGGGATTGTGTGTAGATTGAGCTTGCAATGCCCACGCCAGCTGGTGGGTAAAATTGCTAGCACTAGAAACTTTCAAAAAGCTACAGAATTACTCTTCCTACTCCTGAATGAGATGTTGTGCGCAAATAAAGATCTGATTTGTAAGAAGGAAAAAGATTGAGATAATAGCAACACCACAAGATGGGATTTGAAAATTAATATCTATAAACACATGATTTGGTTAATCGTGTTTGCCTATGAGGTGGTTAACACAGCACATGTGGTCACGACCTAGGTGAAACACTGCTAAAATACAATATTAAGTTTCGGAGCAGTTATTTGTTTTTTCTTACTATTATATAAGTTATACACACTAATGAAAGGAGCATATAGCTTTAGTAAAATATCTATTACCTTTATAATGATAGAGATATAGAACTTTTTGAAAAATGACTGACTGCTCTTTTTTAAAGTATTCTTATATCGTAGGCATGATCATAATTATGTCATATTTACTAATTATTAATATTGTGTATTTAAAAAAACAATATCTGAGTTTAAACCTGTGAATATTTACTACTATGCTTTCATAATCTTTCTTTTCTTAAATTAGTAACTTTTATTTTATTTTAAAATAACAGTTTTATAAAATGTAATTTACTGTTTTCAAATACATATAAATGAGAATTGATCACTGCAGTCAAGCTAATTAGCATATCCATCAGCTCATATAATTACCTTTTGTTCTTTGTGTGGTGAGAACATTCAAGATTTACTTAGCAATTGTCAAGTGTAGAGCGCCGTATTAACTATAGTCGCCATGCTGTATATTAGACCTCTAGAATTTATTAATCTTACACAACTGAAAGTTTGTACCCTTTAATCAAGTTTTCTTTTCTTTTGAAAACAAAACAAAACCTTCTAAAAAAATTAAATATCTACAATAAAATTTTGCTTTCATTTTTGCAAAAAGTACCCTTCTTTTCAGCTAAACAAATAATTTTATGAAAACAAGTGTACTTAGAATAATTTCATTCAAAATAATAGTAAGCCACATAGAAATCAATATAGGTAGCAAAAATTGAGACTGTTTCATGTACACTTGGGAAAAAATATGTATTCTCCGATTTCAGTGGAGTGTTCCAAATTTTTCTATAAGGTCTAGTTAGTTTATAGTGTTGATTAAGTCCTCTTTTTTCTTGCTGTTTTTTGCTTAGTTTTTCTGTTATCGAAAGTGTGATATTGAAGTCTCCTAATATTGTAGAGCTGTTAACTTCTCCCTTCAATTCTGTGAATGTCATATATAATATATATATATATATATATATGTTTATAATTCATCTTCTTAACGGATTATTCCTTTCATCAATAATGTAATGTCTTGACCTTCTGTGTCTCTGATAACCATTTTTACTTAAAGTCTATTTTGTCTGGTTGTAGATACCACTTGTTCTAGTTTGGTTACTGTTTTCGTAGAGTATCTTTCTCCATCCTTTCACTTCCACATTTTTGTGTTTTGGAATATAAATGGAGTCTCTTGTAGGTGGTTTATTGTAGGATCATGCTTTTTAAATCAATTATATTATTCTCTACCTTTTAATTGGAGAGTTTAACTCACGTGCATTTAAAGTAATGACAGATAAGTAAAAAATTCTGCCGTTTTGTTATTTGTTCCCCATGCCATTTTATTTTGTTCCACAAATTCCTCTATTAACTGCTTCTTTGTGTTCAAGTGATTTTTTTTGTGGTGCACCCTTTAATTTCTTTCTCGCTTCCTTTTCCTTATATATTTTTAGTTATTTTCATCATGGTTACCCAGGTATTACAATTAACCTCTTCAATGTGTAGCAATTTGTTTTGAATTAATACCAATTATCCTTAGTAGTATACATAAACTCTGCCCCTACACGGGTCATCTCTCATTGTTTATGTGGTTATTGTTACAAATTAAATCATTATGCATTATGTTCCCAATAACATAGGTGTATGATTATTTTAAGTATTTGTATTTAAATCCTGTAGGAAATGAAAAGTGAAGTCTCAAACCAAAAATACAATACTGGCTCTTATATTTGCCCATGTTTTACCTTTAACAGATATTTTTTTCTTCATTCAGCTTTGTTGTTGTTGTTTTGTTTGTTTTTGTTTTGAGACAAAGTCTCACTCTGTTGCCCAGGCTGGAGTGCAGTGATGCGATCTCAGTTCACTGCATCCTCCACCTCCTGGGTTCAACCTCCACTTCCTGGGTTTATCCTCCACCTCCTGAGTTGAAGCCATTCTCCTGCCTCAACCTCCTAAGTAGCTGGGATTACAGGTGCACACCACCATGCCTGTCTAATTATTTATTTTTAGTAGAGACAGAGCTTCACCATTGGTCAGGCTGGTCTTGAACTCCTGACCTCAGGTGATCTGCCCGCCTCAGCCTGCCAAAGTGCTGGGACTATAGGCATGAGCCGCCACACCCAGCTTCTTCATACAGCTTTGAGTTACTGTCTTGTATCCTTTCATTTCAACCAGAAGAACCACCTTTAGCATTTTTTATAGGGCTGCTTCAGTAATACACATTCCCCTAGCTTTCATTTATCTTTTATTTGGAAAAATCTTAATTTCTCCCTCATTTTTGAAGGATAGTTTTGCTGGATATAGGATTCTTGTTTGATAGTCTCCGTTTTTTTTTTTTTTTTTTTTCAGCACATAGAATATGCCATCCCACTGTCTTCTGGCCTCTCTAGCTTCTGATGAAAAATAGACTGTAGGACTTACTGGGGAGCCTTAGTGCATGCTTTATATACTTCTCTCTTTGTCTTTGCTTTCAGCAGTGTGATTATAATGTATTTTAGAGTCAATCATTTTGAGTTTATCTTGCTTAGAGTTTGTTGAGCTTTTAGAATGTGTAGATTTATGACTTTCATCAAATTTGAAATGTTATCAGCCATTATTTCTCTTAATATACTTTCTGCCTCTTTCACTCTCTTTCTTTCTGGGACTCTTATTATATATATGTTGGTATACTTGACAATTTCCCCAAAGTCTTTTAGTCTCTGTTCAGTTTTTTTTTTTTTAATTCTGGGTCTCAGAATGTATAGTGTAAGTTAACCAATTTTCAGATTTGTTGATTATTTCTTTAGCCTGACAATATCTGCTGATGAACCTATTCAGTTAATTTTTCATTTTAATTATTGTCAGCTATAGAATTTCTGTTTCATTGCTTTTTTAAATAATTTATGTCCACTCATATTCTGTATTTCTTAAGACATCGTTCTTCCAAGACCCTATTGTCTTTTGTTTATTATTTTCTTTAGTTGGCTGAGTCTACTTTGAGAGTATTTGTCAAGCAAGTTCAATGTCTGTGCTTCCCCTCCCTCCCTCCCTCCCTTCCTTCCTTCCTTCCTTCTTTCTTTGTTTTTCTTTTCTTTCTCTCTCTCTCTTTCTCTTTCTTTCCCCCCCCCCCCCCCCCCCCCCCCCCCCCCCCCCCCCCCCCCCCC